>NW_027189606.1:0-125000 GCF_040958095.1 Procambarus clarkii
ATTTCAGACATTTTAAAAACTGCAGGGGGGTTTGGGCAAAATATGACCCATCGCCGTTTTCAGTAATTGGCATATTTTCGGTATAAAAAGTCGTAATTTGAAAATGAAAATAGGTGCAGAGAGTCAGGATTCGGCACAAAAATTACGCTCAGGAGTCAAATTTCGGACATTTCAGACTTTTGAAAACTGCAGGGGGGTTTGGGAAAAATATGACCCATCGCCGTTTTCAGTAATTGGCATATTTTCGGTATAAAAAGTCGTAATTTTAAAATGAAAATAGGTGTAAAGAGTCAGAATTCGGCTCAAAAATCACGCTCAGAGGTCAAATTTCGGACATTTCAGACATTTTGAAAACTGCAGGGGGTTTTGGGCAAAATATGACCCATCGCCGTTTTCAGTAATTGGCATATTTTCGGTATAAAAAGTCGTAATTTGAAAATGAAAATAGGTGCAGAGAGTCAGAATTCGGCTCAAAAATCACGCTCAGGAGTCAAATTTCAGGCATTTCAGACATTTTGAAAACTGCAGGGGGGTTTGGGCAAAATATGACCCATCGCCGTTTTCAGTAATTGGCATATTTTCGGTATAAAAAGTCGTAATTTGAAAATGATAATAGGTGCAGAGAGTCAGAATTTGGCTCAAAAATCACGCTCAGGAGTCAAATTTCGGACATTTCAGACATTTTGAAAACTGCAGAGAGGTTTGGGCAAAATATGACCCATCGCCGTTTTGAGTAATTGGCATATTTTTGGTATAAAAAGTCGTAATTTGAAAATGAAAATAGGTGCAGAGAGTCAGAATTCGGCTCAAAAATCACGCTCAGGAGTCAAATTTCGGACATTTCAGACATTTTGAAAACTGCAGGGGGGTTTGGGCAAAATATGACCCCTCGCTGTTTTCAGTAATTGGCATATTTTCGGTATAAAAAGTCGTAATTTGAAAATGAAAATAGGTGCAGAGAGTCAGAATTCGGCTCAAAATCTCGCTCAGGAGTCAAATTTTGAACATTTCAGACATTTTGAAAACTGCAGGGGGGGTTGGGCAAAATATGACCCATCGCTGTTTTCAGTAATTGGCATATTTTCGGTATAAAAAGTCGTAATTTCAAAATGAAAATAGGTGCAGAGAGTCAGAATTCGGCTCAAAAATCATGCTCAGGAGTAACGTTTCGGACATTTCAGACATTTTGAAAACTGCAGGGGGGTTAGGGCAAAATATGACCCCTCGCTGTTTTCAGTAATTGGCATATTTTCGGTATAAAAAGTCGTAATTTGAAAATGAAAATAGGTGCAGAGAGTCAGAATTCGGCTCAAAAATCACGCTCAGGAGTCAAATTTCAGGCATTTCAGACATTTTGAAAACTGCAGGGGGGGTTTGGGCAAAATATGACCCATCGCCGTTTTTAGTAATTGGCATATTTTCGGTATAAAAATTCGTAATTTTAAAATGAAAATAGGTGTAGAGAGTTAGAATTCGGCTCAAAAATCACGCTCAGAGGTCAAATTTCGGACATTTCAGACATTTTGAAAACTGCAGGGGGGTTTGGGCAAAATATGACCCATCGCCGTTTTCAGTAATTGGCATATTTTCGGTATAAAAAGTCGTAATTTGAAAATGAAAATAGGTGCAGAGAGTCAGAATTCGGCTCAAAAATTATGCTCAGGAATCAAATTTCGGACATTTCAGACATTTTGAAAACTGCAGGGGGGTTTGGGCAAAATATGACCCATCGCCGTTTTCAGTAATTGGCATATTTTCGGTATAAAAAGTCGTAATTTGAAAGTGAAAATAGGTGCAGAGAGTCAGAATTCGGCTCAAAAATCACGCTCAGGAGTCAAATTTCAGACATTTCAGACATTTTGAAAACTGCAGGGGGGTTTGGGCAAAATATGACCCATCGCCGTTTTCAGTAATTGGCATATTTTCGGTATAAAAAGTCGTAATTTGAAAAAGATAATAGGTGCAGAGAGTCAGAATTTGGCTCAAAAATCGCACTCAGGATTCAAATTTCGGACATTTCAGACATTTTGAAAGCTGCAGGGGGGTTTGGGCAAAATATGACCCTTCGCTGTTTTCAGTAATTGGCATATTTTCGGTATAAAAAGTCGTAATTTGAAAATGAAAATAGGTGCAGAGAGTCAGAATTCGGCTCAAAAATCACGCTCAGGTGTCAAATTTCGGGCATTTCAGACATTTTGAAAACTGCAGAGAGCTTTGGGCAAAATATGACCCATCGCCGTTTTGAGTAATTGGCATATTTTTGGTATAAAAAGTCGTAATTTGAAAATGAAAATAGGTGCAGAGAGTCAGAATTCGGCTCAAAAATCACGCTCAGGAGTCAAATTTCGGACATTTCAGACATTTTGAAAACTGCAGGGGGGTTTGGGCAAAATATGACCCCTCGCTGTTTTCAGTAATTGGTATATTTTCGGTATAAAAAGTCGTAATTTGAAAATGAAAATAGGTGCAGAGAGTCAGAATTCGGCTCAAAAATCACGCTCAGGAGTCAAATTTCGGGCATTTCAGACATTTTGAAAACTGCAGGGGGGTTTGGGCAAAATATGACCCATCGCCGTTTTCAGTAATTGGCATATTTTCGGTATAAAAAGTCGTAATTTGAAAATGATAATAGGTGCAGAGAGTCAGAATTTGGCTCAAAAATCACGCTCAGGAGTCAAATTTCGGACATTTCAGACATTTTGAAAACTGCAGAGAGGTTTGGGCAAAATATGACCCATCGCCGTTTTGAGTAATTGGCATATTTTTGGTATAAAAAGTCGTAATTTGAAAATGAAAATAGGTGCAGAGAGTCAGAGTTCGGCTCAAAAATCACGCTCAGGAGTCAAATTTCGGACATTTCAGACATTTTGAAAACTGCAGGGGGGTTTGGGCAAAATATGACCCATCGCCGTTTTCAGTAATTGGCATATTTTCGGTATAAAAAGTCGTAATTTGAAAATGAAAATAGGTGCAGAGAGTCAGAATTCGGCTCAAAATCTCGCTCAGGAGTCAAATTTTGAACATTTCAGACATTTTGAAAACTGCAGGGGGGGTTGGGCAAAATATGACCCATCGCTGTTTTCAGTAATTGGCATATTTTCGGTATAAAAAGTCGTAATTTCAAAATGAAAATAGGTGCAGAGAGTCAGAATTCGGCTCAAAAATCATGCTCAGGAGTAACGTTTCGGACATTTCAGACATTTTGAAAACTGCAGGGGGGTTAGGGCAAAATATGACCCCTCGCTGTTTTCAGTAATTGGCATATTTTCGGTATAAAAAGTCGTAATTTGAAAATGAAAATAGGTGCAGAGAGTCAGAATTTGGCTCAAAAATCGCACTCAGGATTCAAATTTCGGACATTTCAGACATTTTGAAAGCTGCAGGGGGGTTTGGGCAAAATATGACCCTTCGCTGTTTTCAGTAATTGGCATATTTTCGGTATAAAAAGTCGTAATTTGAAAATGAAAATAGGTGCAGAGAGTCAGAATTCGGCTCAAAAATCACGCTCAGGAGTCAAATTTCGGACATTTCAGACATTTTGAAAACTGCAGGGGGGTTTGGGCAAAATATGACCCATCGCCGTTTTCAGTAATTGGCATATTTTCGGTATAAAAAGTCGTAATTTGAAAATGAAAATAGGTGCAGAGAGTCAGAATTCGGCTCAAAAATCACGCTCAGGAGTCAAATTTCGGACATTTCAGACATTTTGAAAACTGCAGGGGGGTTTGGGCAAAATATGACCCATCGCCGTTTTCAGTAATTGGCATATTTTCGGTATAAAAAGTCGTAATTTGAAACTGAAAATAGGTGCAGAGAGTCAGAATTCGGCTCAAAAATCACGCTCAGGAGTCAAATTTTCGACATTTCAGACATTTTGAAAACTGCAGGGGGGTTTGGGCAAAATATGACCCATCGCTGTTTTCAGTAATTGGCATATTTTCGGTATAAAAAGTCGTAATTTGAAACTGAAAATAGGTGCAGAGAGTCAGAATTTCGGCTCAAAAATCACGCTCAGGAGTCAAATTTCAGGACATTTCAGACATTTTGAAAACTGCAGGGGGGTTTGGGCAAAATATGACCCATCGCCGTTTTCAGTAATTGGCATATTTTCGGTATAAAAAGTCGTAATTTGAAAATGAAAATAGGTGCAGAGAGTCAGAATTCGGCTCAAAAATCACGCTCAGGAGTCAAATTTCGGACATTTCAGACATTTTGAAAACTGCAGGGGGGTTTGGGCAAAATATGACCCATCGCCGTTTTCAGTAATTGGCATATTTTCGGTATAAAAAGTCGTAATTTGAAACTGAAAATAGGTGCAGAGAGTCAGAATTCGGCTCAAAAATCACGCTCAGGAGTCAAATTTCCGGAAATTTCATGAAGTTTTGAAAACTGCAGGGGGGTTTGGGCAAAATATGACCCACGCCGTTTTCAGTAATTGGCATATTTTCGGTATAAAAAGTCGTAATTTGAAAATGATAATAGGTACAGAGAGTCAGAATTCGGCTCAAAAATCACGCTCAGGAGTCAAATTTCGGACATTTCAGACATTTTGAAAACTGCAGGGGGGTTTGGGCAAAATATGACCCATCGCCGTTTTCAGTAATTGGCATATTTTCGGTATAAAAAGTCGTAATTTGAAAATTAAAATAGGTGCAGAGAGTCAGAATTCGGCTCAAAAATCACGCTCAGGAGTCAAATTTTGGACATTTCAGACATTTTGAAAACTGCAGGGGGGTTTGGGCAAAATATGATCCATCGCCGTTTTCAGTAATTGGCATATTTTCGGTATAAAAAGTCGTAATTTGAAAATGAAAATAGGTGCAGAGAGTCAGAATTCGGCTCAAAAATAACGCTCAGGAGTCACGTTTCGGACATTTCAGACATTTTGAAAACTTCAGGGGGGTTAGGGCAAAATATGACCCCTCGCTGTTTTCAGTAATTGGCATATTTTCGGTATAAAAAGTCGTAATTTGAAAATGAAAAAAGGGGCAGAGAGTCAGAATTCGGCTCAAAAATCACGCTCAGGAGTCAAATTTCGGACATTTCAGATATTTTGAAAACTGCAGGGGGGTTTGGGCAAAATATGACCCATCGCCGTTTTCAGTAATTGGCATATTTTCGGTATAAAAAGTCGTAATTTGAAAATGAAAATAGGTGCAGAGAGTCAGAATTCGGCTCAAATATCACGCTCAGGAGTCACATTTCGGACATTTCAGACATTTTGAAATCTGCAGGGGGGTTTGGTCAAACTATGACCCATCGTCGTTTTCAGTAATTGGCACATTTTCGGTATAAAAAGTCGTTATTTGAAAATGAAAATAGGTGCAGAGAGTCAGAATTCGGCTCAAAAATCACGCTCAGGAATCAAATTTTGGACATTTCAGACATTTTGAAAACTGCAGGGGGGTTTGGGTCAAATATGACCCATCGCCGTTTTCAGTAATTGGCATATTTTCGGTATAAAAAGTCGTAATTTGAAAGTAAAATAGGTGCAGAGAGTCAGAATTCGGCTCAAAAATCACGCTCAGGAGTCAAATTTCGGACATTTCAGACATTTTGAAAATTGCAGGGGGGTTTGGGCAAAATATGACCCATCGCCGTTTTTAGTAATTGGCATATTTTCGGTATAAAAAGTCGTAATTTGAAAATGAAAATAGGTGCAGAGAGTCAGAATTCGGCTCAAAAATCACGCTCAGGAGTCACGTTTCGGACATTTCAGACATTTTGAAAACTGCAGGGGGGTTTAGGGCAAAATATGACCCCTCGCTGTTTTCAGTAATTGGCATATTTTCGGTATAAATAGTCGTAATTTGAAAATGAAAATAGGTGCAGAGAGTCAGAATTCGGCTCAAAAATTACGCTCAGGAGTCAAATTTCCGAAATTTCAGACTTTTTGAAAACTGCAAGGGGGTTTGGGCAAAATATGACCAATTGCCGTTTTCAGTAATTGGCATATTTTCGGTATAAAAAGTCGTAATTTGAAACTAAAAATAAGGTGCAGAGAAGTCAGAATTCGGCTCAAAAATCACACTCAGGAGTCAAATTTCCGACATTTCAGACATTTTGAAAACTGCAGGGGGGTTTGGGCAAAATATGACCCATCGCCGTTTTCAGTAATTGGCATATTTTCGGTATAAAAAGTCGTAATTTGAAACTGAAAATAGGTGCAGAGAGTCAGAATTCGGCTCAAAAATCACGCTCAGGAGTCAAATTTCCGACATTTCAGACATTTTGAAAACTGCAGGGGGGTTTGGCCAAAATATGACCCATCGCTCGTTTTCAGTAATTGGCATATTTTCGGCATAAAAAGTCGTAATTTGAAACTGAAAATAGGTGCAGAGAGTCAGAATTCGGCTCAGAAATTACGCTCAGGAATCAAATTTTGGACATTTCAGACATTTTGAAAACTGCAGGGGGGTTTGGGTCAAATATGACCCATCGCCGTTTTCAGTAATTGGCATATTTTCGGTATAAAAAGTCGTAATTTGAAAGTAAAAATAGGTGCAGAGAGTCAGAATTCGGCTCAAAAATCACGCTCAGGAGTCACGTTTCGGACATTTCAGACATTTTGAAAACTGCAGGGGGGTTTGGGCAAAATATGACCCATCGCCGTTTTCAGTAATTGGCATATTTTCGGTATAAAAAGTCGTAATTTGAAAATGAAAATAGGTGCAGAGAGTCAGAATTCGGCTCAAAAATCACGCTCAAGAGTCAAATTTCGGACATTTCAGACATTTTGAAAACTGCAGGGGGGTTTGGGCAAAATATGACCCATCGCCGTTTTCAGTAATTGGCATATTTTCGGTATAAAAAGTCGTAATTTGAAAATGAAAATAGGTGCAGAGAGTCAGAATTCGGCTCAAAAATCACGCTCAGGAGTCAAATTTCTGAAATTTCAGACATTTTGAAAACTGCAGGGGGGTTTGGGCAAAATATGACCCATCGCCGTTTTCAGTAACTGGCATATTTTCGGTATAAAAAGTCGTAATTTGAAATTGAAAATAGGTGCAGAGAGTCAGAATTCGGCTCAAAAATCACGCTCAGGAGTCACGTTTCGGACATTTCAGACATTTTGAAAACTGCAGGGGGGTTTGGGCAAAATATGACCCATCGCCGTTTTAGTAATTGGCATATTTTCGGTATAAAAAGTCGTAATTTGAAAATGAAAATAGGTGCAGAGAGTCAGAATTCGGCTCAAAAATCACGCTCAGGAGTCACGTTTCGGACATTTCAGACATTTTGAAAACTGCAGGGGGGTTAGGGCAAAATATGACCCCTCGCTGTTTTCAGTAATTGGCATATTTTCGGTATAAATAGTCGTAATTTGAAAATGAAAATAGGTGCAGAGAGTCAGAATTCGGCTCAAAAATCACGCTCAGGAGTCAAATTTCTGAAATTTCAGACATTTTGAAAACTGCAGGGGGGTTTGGGCAAAATATGACCCATCGCCGTTTTCAGTAATTGGCATATTTTCGGTATAAAAAGTCGTAATTTGAAATTGAAAATAGGTGCAGAGAGTCAGAATTCGGCTCAAAAATCACGCTCAGGAGTCAAATTTCCGAAATTTCAGACATTTTGAAAACTGCAGGGGGGTTTGGGCAAAATATGACCCATCGCTGTTTTCAGTAATTGGCATATTTTCGGTATAAAAATTCGTAATTTGAAACTGAAAATAGGTGCAGAGAGTCAGAATTAGGCTCAGAAATCACGCTCAGGAGTCAAATTTCAGACATTTCAGACATTTTGAAAACTGCAGGGGGGTTTGGGCAAAATATGACCCATCGCCGTTTTCAGTAATTGGCATATTTTCGGTATAAAAAGTCGTAATTTGAAACTGAAAATAAGTGCAGAGAGTCAGAATTCAGCCTCAAAAATCACGCTCAGGAGTCAAATTTTCGAAATTTCAGACATTTTGAAAACTGCAGGGGGGTTTGGGCAAAATATGACCCATCGCCGTTTTCAGTAATTGGCATATTTTCGGTATAAAAAGTCGTAATTTGAAACTGAAAATAGGTGCAAAGTGTCAGAATTCGGCTCAAAAATCACGCTCAGGAGTCAAATTTCCGAAATTTCTGACATTTTGAAAACTGCAGGGGGGTTTGGGCAAAATATGACCCATCGCCGTTTTCAGTAATTGGCATATTTTCGGTATAAAAATTTGTAACTTGAAACTGAAAATAGGTGCAGAGAGTCAGAATTCGGCTCAAAAATCACGCTCAGGAGTCAAATTTCCGAAATTTCTGACATTTTGAAAACTGCAGGGGGGTTTGGGCAAACTATGACCCATCGTCGCTTTCAGTAATTGGCATATTTTCGGTAAAAAAAGTCGTAATTTTAAAATGAAAATAGGTGTAGAGAGTCAGAATTCGGCTCAAAAATCACGCTCAGAGGTCAAATTTCGGACATTTCAGACATTTTGAAAACTGCAGGGGGGTTTGGGCAAAATATGACCCATCTCCGTTTTCAGTAATTGGCATATTTTCGGTATAAAAAGTCATAATTTGAAAATGAAAATAGGTGCAGAGAGTCAGGATTCGGCTCAAAAATTACGCTCAGGAGTCAAATTTCGGACATTTCAGACATTTTGAAAACTGCAGGGGGGTTTGGGCAAAATATGACCCATCGCCGTTTTCAGTAATTGGCATATTTTCGGTATAAAAAGTCGTAATTTGAAACTGAAAATAGGTGCAGAGAGTCAGAATTCGGCTCAAAAATCACGCTCAGGAGTCAAATTTCAGACATTTCAGACATTTTGAAAACTGCAGGGGGGTTTGGGCAAAATATGACCCATCGCCGTTTTCAGTAATTGGCATATTTTTGGTATAAAAAGTCGTAATTTGAAAATGATAATAGGTGCAGAGAGTCAGAATTCGGCTCAAAAATCACGCTCAGGAGTCAAATTTCGGACATTTCAGACATTTTGAAAACTGCAGGGGGGTTTGGGCAAAATATGAAACATCGCCGTTTTCAGTAATTGGCATATTTTCGGTATAAAAATTCGTAATTTGAAAATGAAAATAGGTGCAGAGAGTCAGGATTCGGCTCAAATATCACGCTCAGGAGTCACATTTCGGACATTTCAGACATTTTGAAATCTGCAGGGGGGTTTGGGCAAACTATGACCCATCGCCGTTTTCAGTAATTGGCATATTTTCGGTATAAAAATTTGTAACTTGAAACTGAAAATAGGTGCAGAGAGTCAGAATTCGGCTCAAAAATCACGCTCAGGAGTCAAATTTCCGAAATTTCTGACATTTTGAAAACTGCAGGGGGGTTTGGGCAAAATATGAAACATCGCCGTTTTCAGTAATTGGCATATTTTCGGTATAAAAATTCGTAATTTGAAAATGAAAATAGGTGCAGAGAGTCAGGATTCGGCTCAAATATCACGCTCAGGAGTCACATTTCGGACATTTCAGACATTTTGAAATCTGCAGGGGGGTTTGGGCAAACTATGACCCATCGCCGTTTTCAGTAATTGGCATATTTTCGGTATAAAAATTTGTAACTTGAAACTGAAAATAGGTGCAGAGAGTCAGAATTCGGCTCAAAAATCACGCTCAGGAGTCAAATTTCCGAAATTTCTGACATTTTGAAAACTGCAGGGGGGTTTGGGCAAACTATGACCCATCGTCGCTTTCAGTAATTGGCATATTTTCGGTATAAAAAAGTCGTAATTTTAAAATGAAAATAGGTGTAGAGAGTCAGAATTCGGCTCAAAAATCACGCTCAGAGGTCAAATTTCGGACATTTCAGACATTTTGAAAACTGCAGGGGGGTTTGGGCAAAATATGACCCATCTCCGTTTTCAGTAATTGGCATATTTTCGGTATAAAAAGTCATAATTTGAAAATGAAAATAGGTGCAGAGAGTCAGGATTCGGCTCAAAAATTACGCTCAGGAGTCAAATTTCGGACATTTCAGACATTTTGAAAACTGCAGGGGGGTTTGGGCAAAATATGACCCATCGCCGTTTTCAGTAATTGGCATATTTTCGGTATAAAAAGTCGTAATTTGAAAATGATAATAGGTGCAGAGAGTCAGAATTCGGCTCAAAAATCACGCTCAGGAGTCAAATTTCGGACATTTCAGACATTTTGAAAACTGCAGGGGGGTTTGGGCAAAATATGACCCATCGCCGTTTTCAGTAATTGGCATATTTTCGGTATAAAAAGTCGTAATTTGAAAATGATAATAGGTGCAGAGAGTCAGAATTCGGCTCAAAAATCACGCTCAGGAGTCAAATTTCGGACATTTCAGACATTTTGAAAACTGCAGGGGGGTTTGGGCAAAATATGAAACATCGCCGTTTTCAGTAATTGGCATATTTTCGGTATAAAAATTCGTAATTTGAAAATGAAAATAGGTGCAGAGAGTCAGGATTCGGCTCAAATATCACGCTCAGGAGTCACATTTCGGACATTTCAGACATTTTGAAATCTGCAGGGGGGTTTGGGCAAACTATGACCCATCGTCGTTTTCAGTAATTGGCACATTTTCGGTATAAAAAGTCGTTATTTGAAAATGAAAATAGGTGCAGAGAGTCAGAATTCGGCTCAAAAATCACGCTCAGGAGTCAAATTTCGGACATTTCAGACATTTTGAAAACTGCAGGGGGGTTTGGGTCAAATATGACCCATCGCCGTTTTCAGTAATTGGCATATTTTCGGTATAAAAAGTCGTAATTTGAAAGTAAAAATAGGTGCAGAGAGTCAGAATTCGGCTCAAAAATCACGCTCAAGAGTCAAATTTCGGACATTTCAGACATTTTGAAAACTGCAGGGGGGTTTGGGCAAAATATGACCCATCGCCGTTTTCAGTAATTGGCATATTTTCGGTATAAAAAGTCGTAATTTGAAACTGAAAATAAGTGCAGAGAGTCAGAATTCACCTCAAAAATCACGCTCAGGAGTCAAATTTTCGAAATTTCAGACATTTTGAAAACTGCAGGGGGGTTTGGGCAAAATATGACCCATCGCCGTTTTCAGTAATTGGCATATTTTCGGTATAAAAAGTCGTAATTTGAAACTGAAAATAGGTGCAAAGTGTCAGAATTCGGCTCAAAAATCACGCTCAGGAGTCAAATTTCCGAAATTTCTGACATTTTGAAAACTGCAGGGGGGTTTGGGCAAAATATGACCCATCGCCGTTTTCAGTAATTGGCATATTTTCGGTATAAAAATTTGTAACTTGAAACTGAAAATAGGTGCAGAGAGTCAGAATTCGGCTCAAAAATCACGCTCAGGAGTCAAATTTCCGAAATTTCTGACATTTTGAAAACTGCAGGGGGGTTTGGGCAAAATATGACCCATCGCCGTTTTCAGTAATTGGCATATTTTCGGTATAAAAATTTGTAACTTGAAACTGAAAATAGGTGCAAAGTGTCAGAATTCGGCTCAAAAATCACACTCAGGAGTCAAATTTCCGAAATTTCTGACATTTTGAAAACTGCAGGGGGGTTTGGGCAAAATATGACCCATCGCCGTTTTCAGTAATTGGCATATTTTCGGTATAAAAAGTCGTAATTTGAAAATGAAAATAGGTGCAGAGAGTCAGAATTCGGCTCAAAAATCACGCTCAGGAGTCACGTTTCGGACATTTCAGACATTTTGAAAACTGCAGGGGGGCTTGGGCAAAATATGACCCATCGCCGTTTTCAGTAATTGGCATATTTTCGGTATAAAAAGTCGTAATTTGAATATGAAAATAGGTGTAGAGAGTCAGAATTCGGCTCAAAAATCACGCTCAGGAGTCAAATTTCGGACATTTCAGACATTTTGAAAACTGCAGGGGGGTTTGGGCAAACTATGACCCATCGTCGCTTTCAGTAATTGGCATATTTTCGGTAAAAAAAGTCGTAATTTTAAAATGAAAATAGGTGCAGAGAGTCAGGATTCGGCTCAAAAATTACGCTCAGGAGTCAAATTTCGGACATTTCAGACATTTTGAAAACTGCAGGGGGGTTTGGGCAAAATATGAAACATCGCCGTTTTCAGTAATTGGCATATTTTCGGTATAAAAATTCGTAATTTGAAAATGAAAATAGGTGCAGAGAGTCAGGATTCGGCTCAAATATCACGCTCAGGAGTCACATTTCGGACATTTCAGACATTTTGAAATCTGCAGGGGGGTTTGGGCAAACTATGACCCATCGCCGTTTTCAGTAATTGGCATATTTTCGGTATAAAAATTTGTAACTTGAAACTGAAAATAGGTGCAGAGAGTCAGAATTCGGCTCAAAAATCACGCTCAGGAGTCAAATTTCCGAAATTTCTGACATTTTGAAAACTGCAGGGGGGTTTGGGCAAAATATGAAACATCGCCGTTTTCAGTAATTGGCATATTTTCGGTATAAAAATTCGTAATTTGAAAATGAAAATAGGTGCAGAGAGTCAGGATTCGGCTCAAATATCACGCTCAGGAGTCACATTTCGGACATTTCAGACATTTTGAAATCTGCAGGGGGGGTTGGGCAAACTATGACCCATCGCCGTTTTCAGTAATTGGCATATTTTCGGTATAAAAATTTGTAACTTGAAACTGAAAATAGGTGCAGAGAGTCAGAATTCGGCTCAAAAATCACGCTCAGGAGTCAAATTTCCGAAATTTCTGACATTTTGAAAACTGCAGGGGGGTTTGGGCAAACTATGACCCATCGTCGCTTTCAGTAATTGGCATATTTTCGGTAAAAAAAGTCGTAATTTTAAAATGAAAATAGGTGTAGAGAGTCAGAATTCGGCTCAAAAATCACGCTCAGAGGTCAAATTTCGGACATTTCAGACATTTTGAAAACTGCAGGGGGGTTTGGGCAAAATATGACCCATCTCCGTTTTCAGTAATTGGCATATTTTCGGTATAAAAAGTCATAATTTGAAAATGAAAATAGGTGCAGAGAGTCAGGATTCGGCTCAAAAATTACGCTCAGGAGTCAAATTTCGGACATTTCAGACATTTTGAAAACTGCAGGGGGGTTTGGGCAAAATATGACCCATCGCCGTTTTCAGTAATTGGCATATTTTCGGTATAAAAAGTCGTAATTTGAAAATGATAATAGGTGCAGAGAGTCAGAATTCGGCTCAAAAATCACGCTCAGGAGTCAAATTTCGGACATTTCAGACATTTTGAAAACTGCAGGGGGGTTTGGGCAAAATATGACCCATCGCCGTTTTCAGTAATTGGCATATTTTCGGTATAAAAAGTCGTAATTTGAAAATGATAATAGGTGCAGAGAGTCAGAATTCGGCTCAAAAATCACGCTCAGGAGTCAAATTTCGGACATTTCAGACATTTTGAAAACTGCAGGGGGGTTTGGGCAAAATATGAAACATCGCCGTTTTCAGTAATTGGCATATTTTCGGTATAAAAATTCGTAATTTGAAAATGAAAATAGGTGCAGAGAGTCAGGATTCGGCTCAAATATCACGCTCAGGAGTCACATTTCGGACATTTCAGACATTTTGAAATCTGCAGGGGGGTTTGGGCAAACTATGACCCATCGTCGTTTTCAGTAATTGGCACATTTTCGGTATAAAAAGTCGTTATTTGAAAATGAAAATAGGTGCAGAGAGTCAGAATTCGGCTCAAAAATCACGCTCAGGAGTCAAATTTCGGACATTTCAGACATTTTGAAAACTGCAGGGGGGTTTGGGTCAAATATGACCCATCGCCGTTTTCAGTAATTGGCATATTTTCGGTATAAAAAGTCGTAATTTGAAAGTAAAAATAGGTGCAGAGAGTCAGAATTCGGCTCAAAAATCACGCTCAAGAGTCAAATTTCGGACATTTCAGACATTTTGAAAACTGCAGGGGGGTTTGGGCAAAATATGACCCATCGCCGTTTTCAGTAATTGGCATATTTTCGGTATAAAAAGTCGTAATTTGAAACTGAAAATAAGTGCAGAGAGTCAGAATTCACCTCAAAAATCACGCTCAGGAGTCAAATTTTCGAAATTTCAGACATTTTGAAAACTGCAGGGGGGTTTGGGCAAAATATGACCCATCGCCGTTTTCAGTAATTGGCATATTTTCGGTATAAAAAGTCGTAATTTGAAACTGAAAATAGGTGCAAAGTGTCAGAATTCGGCTCAAAAATCACGCTCAGGAGTCAAATTTCCGAAATTTCTGACATTTTGAAAACTGCAGGGGGGTTTGGGCAAAATATGACCCATCGCCGTTTTCAGTAATTGGCATATTTTCGGTATAAAAATTTGTAACTTGAAACTGAAAATAGGTGCAGAGAGTCAGAATTCGGCTCAAAAATCACGCTCAGGAGTCAAATTTCCGAAATTTCTGACATTTTGAAAACTGCAGGGGGGTTTGGGCAAAATATGACCCATCGCCGTTTTCAGTAATTGGCATATTTTCGGTATAAAAATTTGTAACTTGAAACTGAAAATAGGTGCAAAGTGTCAGAATTCGGCTCAAAAATCACACTCAGGAGTCAAATTTCCGAAATTTCTGACATTTTGAAAACTGCAGGGGGGTTTGGGCAAAATATGACCCATCGCCGTTTTCAGTAATTGGCATATTTTCGGTATAAAAAGTCGTAATTTGAAAATGAAAATAGGTGCAGAGAGTCAGAATTCGGCTCAAAAATCACGCTCAGGAGTCACGTTTCGGACATTTCAGACATTTTGAAAACTGCAGGGGGGCTTGGGCAAAATATGACCCATCGCCGTTTTCAGTAATTGGCATATTTTCGGTATAAAAAGTCGTAATTTGAATATGAAAATAGGTGTAGAGAGTCAGAATTCGGCTCAAAAATCACGCTCAGGAGTCAAATTTCGGACATTTCAGACATTTTGAAAACTGCAGGGGGGTTTGGGCAAACTATGACCCATCGTCGCTTTCAGTAATTGGCATATTTTCGGTAAAAAAAGTCGTAATTTTAAAATGAAAATAGGTGCAGAGAGTCAGGATTCGGCTCAAAAATTACGCTCAGGAGTCAAATTTCGGACATTTCAGACATTTTGAAAACTGCAGGGGGGTTTGGGCAAAATATGAAACATCGCCGTTTTCAGTAATTGGCATATTTTCGGTATAAAAATTCGTAATTTGAAAATGAAAATAGGTGCAGAGAGTCAGGATTCGGCTCAAATATCACGCTCAGGAGTCACATTTCGGACATTTCAGACATTTTGAAATCTGCAGGGGGGTTTGGGCAAACTATGACCCATCGTCGTTTTCAGTAATTGGCACATTTTCGGTATAAAAAGTCGTTATTTGAAAATGAAAATAGGTGCAGAGAGTCAGAATTCGGCTCAAAAATCACGCTCAAGAGTCAAATTTCGGACATTTCAGACATTTTGAAAACTGCAGGGGGGTTTGGGCAAAATATGACCCATCGCCGTTTTCAGTAATTGGCATATTTTCGGTATAAAAAGTCGTAATTTGAAAATGAAAATAGGTGCAGAGAGTCAGAATTCGGCTCAAAAATCACGCTCTGGAGTCACGTTTCGGACATTTCAGACATTTTGAAAACTGCAGGGGGGTTAGGGCAAAATATGACCCCTCGCTGTTTTCAGTAATTGGCATATTTTCGGTATAAAAAGTCGTAATTTGAAAATGAAAATAGGTGCAGAGAGTCAGAATTCGGCTCAAAATTACGCTCAGGAGTCAAATTTCGGACATTTCAGACATTTTGAAAACTGCAGGGGGGATTGGGCAAAATATGACCCATCGCCGTTTTCAGTAATTGGCATATTTTCGGTATAAAAAGTCGTAATTTGAAACTGAAAATAAGTGCAGAGAGTCAGAATTCGGCTCAAAAATCACACTCACGAGTCAAATTTCCGACATTTCAGACATTTTGAAAACTGCAGGGGGGTTTGGGCAAAATATGACCCATCGCCGTTTTCAGTAATTGGCATATTTTCGGTATAAAAAGTCGTAATTTGAAACTGAAAATAAGTGCAGAGAGTCAGAATTCACCTCAAAAATCACGCTCAGGAGTCAAATTTTCGAAATTTAAGACATTTTGAAAACTGCAGGGGGGTTTGGGCAAAATATGACCCTTCGCCGTTTTCAGTAATTGGCATATTTTCGGTATAAAAAGTCGTAATTTGAAACTGAAAATAGGTGCAAAGAGTCAGAATTCGGCTCAAAAATCACGCTCAGGAGTCAAATTTCGGACATTTCAGACATTTTGAAAACTGCAGGGGGGTTTGGGCAAAATATGAAACATCGCCGTTTTCAGTAATTGGCATATTTTCGGTATAAAAATTCGTAATTTGAAAATGAAAATAGGTGCAGAGAGTCAGGATTCGGCTCAATATCACGCTCAGGAGTCACATTTCGGACATTTCAGACATTTTGAAATCTGCAGGGGGGTTTGGGCAAACTATGACCCATCGTCGTTTTCAGTAATTGGCACATTTTCGGTATAAAAAGTCGTTATTTGAAAATGAAAATAGGTGCAGAGAGTCAGAATTCGGCTCAAAAATCACGCTCAGGAGTCAAATTTCGGACATTTCAGACATTTTGAAAACTGCAGGGGGGTTTGGGTCAAATATGACCCATCGCCGTTTTCAGTAATTGGCATATTTTCGGTATAAAAAGTCGTAATTTGAAAGTAAAAATAGGTGCAGAGAGTCAGAATTCGGCTCAAAAATCACGCTCAAGAGTCAAATTTCGGACATTTCAGACATTTTGAAAACTGCAGGGGGGTTTGGGCAAAATATGACCCATCGCCGTTTTTCAGTAATTGGCATATTTTCGGTATAAAAAGTCGTAATTTGAAACTGAAAATAAGTGCAGAGAGTCAGAATTCACCTCAAAAATCACGCTCAGGAGTCAAATTTCGAAATTTCAGACATTTTGAAAACTGCAGGGGGGTTTGGGCAAAATATGACCCATCGCCGTTTTCAGTAATTGGCATATTTTCGGTATAAAAAGTCGTAATTTGAAACTGAAAATAGGTGCAAAGTGTCAGAATTCGGCTCAAAAATCACGCTCAGGAGTCAAATTTCCGAAATTTCTGACATTTTGAAAACTGCAGGGGGGTTTGGGCAAAATATGACCCATCGCCGTTTTCAGTAATTGGCATATTTTCGGTATAAAAATTTGTAACTTGAAACTGAAAATAGGTGCAGAGAGTCAGAATTCGGCTCAAAAAATCACGCTCAGGAGTCAAATTTCCGAAATTTCTGACATTTTGAAAACTGCAGGGGGGTTTGGGCAAAATATGACCCATCGCCGTTTTCAGTAATTGGCATATTTTCGGTATAAAAATTGTAACTTGAAACTGAAAATAGGTGCAAAGTGTCAGAATTCGGCTCAAAAATCACACTCAGGAGTCAAATTTCCGAAATTTCTGACATTTTGAAAACTGCAGGGGGGTTTGGGCAAAATATGACCCATCGCCGTTTCAGTAATTGGCATATTTTCGGTATAAAAAGTCGTAATTTGAAAATGAAAATAGGTGCAGAGAGTCAGAATTCGGCTCAAAAATCACGCTCAGGAGTCACGTTTCGGACATTTCAGACATTTTGAAAACTGCAGGGGGGCTTTGGGCAAAATATGACCCATCGCCGTTTTCAGTAATTGGCATATTTTCGGTATAAAAAGTCGTAATTTGAATATGAAAATAGGTGTAGAGAGTCAGAATTCGGCTCAAAAATCACGCTCAGGAGTCAAATTTCGGACATTTCAGACATTTTGAAAACTGCAGGGGGGTTTGGGCAAACTATGACCCATCGTCGCTTTCAGTAATTGGCATATTTTCGGTAAAAAAGTCGTAATTTTAAAATGAAAATAGGTGCAGAGAGTCAGGATTCGGCTCAAAAATTACGCTCAGGAGTCAAATTTCGGACATTTCAGACATTTTGAAAACTGCAGGGGGGTTTGGGCAAAATATGAACCATCGCCGTTTTCAGTAATTGGCATATTTCGGTATAAAAATTCGTAATTTGAAAATGAAAATAGGTGCAGAGAGTCAGGATTCGGCTCAAATATCACGCTCAGGAGTCACATTTCGGACATTTCAGACATTTTGAAAATCTGCAGGGGGGTTTGGGCAAACTATGACCCATCGTCGTTTTCAGTAATTGGCACATTTTCGGTATAAAAAGTCGTATTTGAAAATGAAAATAGGTGCAGAGAGTCAGAATTCGGCTCAAAAATCACGCTCAAGAGTCAATTTCGGACATTTCAGACATTTTGAAAACTGCAGGGGGGTTTGGGCAAAATATGACCCATCGCCTGTTTTCAGTAATTGGCATATTTTCGGTATAAAAAGTCGTAATTTGAAAATGAAAATAGGTGCAGAGAGTCAGAATTCGGCTCAAAAATCACGCTCTGGAGTCACAGTTTCGGACATTTCAGACATTTTGAAAACTGCAGGGGGGTTAGGGCAAAATATGACCCCTCGCTGTTTTCAGTAATTGGCATATTTTCGGTATAAAAAGTCGTAATTTGAAAATGAAAATAAGTGCAGAGAGTCAGAATTCGGCTCAAAATTACGCTCAGGAGTCAAATTTCGGACATTTCAGACATTTTGAAAACTGCAGGGGGGATTGGGCAAAATATGACCCATCGCCGTTTTCAGTAATTGGCATATTTTCGGTATAAAAGTCGTAATTTGAAACTGAAAATAAGTGCAGAGAGTCAGAATTCGGCTCAAAAATCACACTCACGAGTCAAATTTCCGACATTTCAGACATTTTGAAAACTGCAGGGGGGTTTGGGCAAAATATGACCCATCGCCGTTTTCAGTAATTGGCATATTTTCGGTATAAAAAGTCGTAATTTGAAACTGAAAATAAGTGCAGAGAGTCAGAATTCACCTCAAAATCACGCTCAGGAGTCAAATTTCGAAATTTAAGACATTTTGAAAACTGCAGGGGGGTTTGGGCAAAATATGACCCTTCGCCGTTTTCAGTAATTGGCATATTTTCGGTATAAAAAGTCGTAATTTGAAACTGAAAATAGGTGCAAAGAGTCAGAATTCGGCTCAAAAATCACGCTCAGGAGTCAAATTTCGGAATTTCAGACATTTTGAAAACTGCAGGGGGGTTTGGGCAAATATGACCCATCGCCGTTTTCAGTAATTGGCATATTTTCGGTATAAAAAGTCTGTAATTTGAAACTGAAAATAGGTGCACAGAGTCAGAATTCGGCTCAAAAATCACGCTCAGGAGTCAAATTTCGGACATTTCAGACATTTTGAAAACTGCAGGGGGGTTTGGTCAAAATATGACCCATAGCCGTTTTCAGTAATTGGCATATTTTCGGTATAAAAAGTCGTAATTTGAAACTGAAAATAAGGTGCAAAGAGTCAGAATTCGGCTCAAAAATCACGACTCAGGAGTCAAATTTCAGACATTTCAGACATTTTGAAAACTGCAGGGGGGTTTGGGCAAAATATGACCCATCGCCGTTTTCAGTAATTGGCATATTTTCGGTATAAAAAGTCGTAATTTGAAACTGAAAATAAGTGCAGAGAGTCAGAATTCGGCTCAAAAATCACACTCAGGAGTCAAATTTCCGACATTTCAGACATTTTCAAAACTGCAGGGGGTTTGGGCAAAATATGACCCATCGCCGTTTTCAGTAATTGGCATATTTTCGGTATAAAAAGTCGTAATTTGAAACTGAAAATAAGTGCAGAGAGTCAGAATTCGGCTCAAAAATCACACTCAGGAGTCAAATTTCCGACATTTCAGACATTTTCAAAACTGCAGGGGGGTTTGGGCAAAATATGACCCATCGCCGTTTTCAGTAATTGGCATATTTTCGGTATAAAAAGTCGTAATTTGAAACTGAAAATAAGTGCAGAGAGTCAGAATTCACCTCAAAATCACGCTCAGGAGTCAAATTTCAGACATTTCAGACATTTTGAAAACTGCAGGGGGGTTTGGGCAAAATATGACCCATCGCCGTTTTCAGTAATTGGCATATTTTCGGTATAAAAAGTCGTAATTTGAAACTGAAAATAAGTGCAGAGAGTCAGAATTCGGCTCAAAAATCACACTCAGGAGTCAAATTTCCGACATTTCAGACATTTTGAAAACTGCAGGGGGGTTTGGGCAAAATATGACCAATTGCCGTTTTCAGTAATTGGCATATTTTCGGTATAAAAAGTCGTAATTTGAAACTAAAATAGTGCAGAAGTCAGAATTCGGCTCAAAATATCACCTCAGGAGTCAAATTTCCGACATTTCAGACATTTTGAAAACTGCAGGGGGGTTTGGGCAAATATGACCCATCGCTCGTTTTCAGTAATTGGCATATTTTCGGTATAAAAATTCGTAAATTTGAAACTGAAAATAGGTGCAGAGAGTCAGAATTCGGCTCAAAAATCACGCTCAGGAGTCAAATTTCCGAAATTTCAGACATTTTGAAAACTGCAGGGGGGTTTGGCCAAAATATGACCCATCGCTCTTTTTCAGTAATTGGCATATTTTCGGCTATAAAAATTCGTAATTTGAAACTGAAAATAGGTGCAGAGAGTCAGAATTCAGGCTCAGAAATACGCTCAGGATTCAAATTTTCAGACATTTCAGACATTTTGAAAACTGCATGGGGGGTTTGGCAAAATATGACCCATCGCCGTTTTCAGTAATTGGCATATTTTCGGTATAAAAAGTCGTAATTTGAAACTGAAAATAAGTGCAGAGAGTCAGAATTCACCTCAAAAATCACGCTCAGGAGTCAAATTTTCGAAATTTCAGACATTTTGAAAACTGCAGGGGGGTTTGAGCAAAATATGACCCATCGCCGTTTCCTGTAATTGGCATATTTTCGGTATAAAAACTCGTAATTTTAAACTGAAAATAGGTGCAAGAGAGTCAGAATTCGGCTCAAAAATCACGCTCAGGAGTCAAATTTCCGAAATTTCAGACATTTTGACAACTGCAGGGAGGTTTGGCAAAATATGACCCATCGCTCGTTTTCAGTAATTGGCATATTTTCGGTATAAAAATTCGTAATTTGAAACTGAAAATAGGTGCAGAGAGTCAGAATTCGGCTCAGAAATCACGCTCAGGAGTCAAATTTCCGACATTTCAGACATTTTGACCACTGCAGGGATGTTTTGGCAAACTATGACCCATCGGCGTTTTCAGTAATTGGCATATTTTCGGTATAAAAAGTCGTAATTTGAAACTGAAAATAAGTGCAGAGAGTCAGAATTCAACTCAAAAATCACGCTCAGGAGTCAAATTTTCGAAATTTCAGACATTTTGAAAACTGCAGGGGGGTTTGGGCAAAATATGACCCATCACTGTTTTCAGTAATTAGCATATTTTCGGTATAAAAATTCGTAATTTGAAACTGAAAATAGGTGCAGAGAGTCAGAATTCGGATAAAAAAAATCACGCTCAGGAATCAAATTTCCGACATTTCAGACATTTTGAAAACTGCAGGGGGGTTTGGGCAAAATATGACCCATCGCCGTTTTCAGTAATTGGCATATTTTCGGTATAAAAAGTCGTAATTTGAAACTGAAAATAGGTGCAGAGAGTCAGAATTCGGATAAAAAATCACGCTCAGGAGTCAAATTTCCGACATTTCAGACATTTTGAACACTGCAGGGGGGTTTGGGCAAAATATGACCCATCGCCGTTGTCAGTAATTGGCATATTTTCGGTATAAAAAGTCGTAATTTGAAAATGAAAATAGGTGCAGGGAGTCAGAATTCGGCTCAAAAATCACGCTCAGGAGTCAAATTTAAGACATTTTGAAAACTGCAGGGGGGTTTGGGCAAAATATGACCCATCGCCGTTTTCAGTAATTGGAATATTTTCCGGTATAAAAAGTCGTAATTTGAAACTGAAAATAGGTGCAGAGAGTCAGAATTCGTGCAAAAAAATCACGCTCAGGAGTCAAATTTCCGACATTTCAGACAATTTGAAAACTGCAGGGGGGTTTGGGCAAAATATGACCTATCGCCGTTTTCAGTAATTGGCATATTTTCGGTATAAAATTCGTAATTTGAAAATGAAAATAGATGCAGAGAGTCAGATTTCGGCTCAAAAAATCACGCTCAGGAGTCAAATTTCCGACATTTCAGACATTTTGAAACTGCAGGGGGGTTTGGGCAAAATATGACCCATCGCCGATTTCAGTAAATTGCATATTTTCGGTATAAAAAGTCGTAATTTGAAACTGAAAATAGGTGCAGAGAGTCAGAATTCGGCTCAAAAATCACGCTCAGGAGTCAAATTTCCGACATTTCAGATATTTTGAAAACTGCAGGGGGGTTTGGTCAAAATATGACCCATCGCCGTTTCAGTAATTGGCATATTTTCGGTATAAAAAGTCGTAATTTGAAACTGAAAATAGGTGCAGAGAGTCAGAATTCGGATAAAAAATCACGCTCAGGAGTCAAATTTCCGACATTTCAGACATTTTGAAAACTGCAGGGGGGTTTGGGCAAAATATGACCCATCGCCTGTTTTCAGTAATTGGCATATTTTCGGTATAAAAAGTCGTAATTTGAAACTGAAAATAGGTGCAGAGAGTCAGAATTCGGCTCAAAAATCACGCTCAGGAGTCAAATTTCAGACATTTCAGACATTTTGAAAACTGCAGGGGGGTTTGGGCAAAATATGACCCATCGCCGTTTTCAGTAATTGGCATATTTTCGGTATAAAAAGTCGTAATTTGAAACTGAAAAAAGGTGCAGAGAGTCAGAATTCGGATAAAAAATCACGCTCAGGAGTCAAATTTCCGACATTTCAGACATTTTGAAAACTGCAGGGGGGTTTGGGCAAAATATGACCCATCGCCGTTTTCAGTAATTGGCATATTTTCGGTAAAAAAAGTCGTAATTTGAAACTGAAAATAGGTGCAGAGTGTCAGAAATCGGCTCAAAAATCACGCTCAGGAGTCAAATTTCAGACATTTCAGACATTTTGAAAACTGCAGGGGGGTTTGGGTAAAATATGACCCATCGCCGTTTTCAGTAATTGGCATATTTCCGGTATAAAAAGTCGTAATTTGAAACTGAAAATAGGTGCACAGAGTCAGAATTCGGTTAAAAAATAACGCATAGGATTCAAATTTCAGACATTTCAGACATTTTGAAAACTGCAGGGGGGGTTTGGGCAAAAGATGACCCATCGCCGTTTTCAGTAATTGGCATATTTTCGGTATAAAAAGTCGTAATTTGAAACTGAAAATAGGTGCAGAGAGTCAGAATTCGGATAAAAAATCACGCTCAGGAGTCAAATTTCTGACATTTCAGACATTTTGAAAACTGCAGGGGGGTTTGGGCAAAATATGACCCATCGCCGTTTTCAGTAATTGGCATATTTTCGGTATAAAAAGTCGTAATTTGAAACTGAAAATAGGTGCAGAGAGTCAGAATTCGGATAAAAAATCACGCTCAGGATTCAAATTTCCTGACATTTCAGACATTTTGAAAACTGCAGGGGGGTTTGGGCAAAATATGACCCATCGCCTGTTTTCAGTAATTGGCATATTTTCCGGTATAAAAAGTCGTAATTTGAAACTGAAAATAGGTGCAGAGAGTCAGAATTCGGCTCAAAAAATCACGATCAGGATTCAAATTTCCGACATTTCAGACAATTTTGAAAACTGCAGGGGGGTTTGGGCAAAATATGACCCATCGCTGTTTTCAGTAATTGGCATATTTCCGGTATAAAAAGTCGTAATTTGAAACTCAAAATAGGTGCAGAGAGTCAGAATTCGGCTCAAAAAATCACGCTCAGGATTCAAATTTCCGACATTTCAGACAATTTGAAAACTGCAGGGGGGTTTGGGCAAAATATGAACAATCGCCGTTTTCAGTAATTGGCATATTTTCGGTATAAAATTCGTAATTTGAAACTGAAAATAAGGTGCAGAGAGTCAGAATTCGGCTCAAAAATCACGCTCAGGAGTCAAATTTCCGACATTTCAGACATTTTGAAAACTGCAGGGGGGTTTGGGCAAAATATGACCCATTCGTCGTTTTCAGTAATTGGCATATTTTCGGTGTAAAAAGTCGTAATTTGAAACTGAAAATAGTGCAGAGAGTCAGAATTCGGCTCAAAAATCACGCTCAGGAGTCAAATTTCCGACATTTCAGACATTTTGAAAACTGACGGGGGTTTGGGCAAAATATGACCCATCACTGTTTTCAGTAATTAGCATATTTTCGGTATAAAAATTCGTAATTTGAAACTGAAAATAGGTGCAGAGAGTCAGAATTCGGATAAAAAAAATCACGCTCAGGAATCAAATTTCCGACATTTCAGACATTTTGAAAACTGCAGGGGGGTTTGGGCAAAATATGACCCATCGCCGTTTTCAGTAATTGGCATATTTTCGGTATAAAAAGTCGTAATTTGAAACTGAAAATAGGTGCAGGGAGTCAGAATTCGGCTCAAAAATCACGCTCAGGTGTCAAATTTAAGACATTTTGAAAACTGCAGGGGGGTTTGGGCAAAATATGACCCATCGCCGTTTTCAGTAATTGGAATATTTTCCGTATAAAAAGTCGGAATTTGAAACTGAAAATAGGTGCAGAGAGTCAGAATTCGTGCAAAAAAATCACGCTCAGGAGTCAAATTTCTGACATTTCAGACAATTTGAAAACTGCAGGGGGGTTTGGGCAAAATATGAACTATCGCCGTTTTCAGTAATTGGCATATTTTCGGTATAAAAATTCGTAATTTGAAAATGAAAATAGATGCAGAGAGTCAGATTTCGGCTCAAAAATCACGCTCAGGAGTCAAATTTCCGACATTTCAGACATTTTGAAACTGCAGGGGGGTTTGGGCAAAATATGACCCATCGCCGATTTCAGTAAATTGCATATTTTCGGTATAAAAAGTCGTAATTTGAAACTGAAAATAGGTGCAGATAGTCAGAATTCGGCTCAAAAATCACGCTCAGGAGTCAAATTTCCGACATTTCAGATATTTTGAAAACTGCAGGGGGGTTTGGTCAAAATATGACCCATTGCCGTTTTCAGTAATTGGCATATTTTCGGTATAAAAAGTCGTAATTTGAAACTGAAAATAGGTGCAGAGAGTCAGTATTCGGATAAAAAATCACGCTCAGGAGTCAAATTTCCGACATATCAGATATTTTGAAAACTGCAGGGGGGTTTGGGCAAAATATGACCCATCGCCTGTTTTCAGTAATTGGCATATTTTCGGTATAAAAAGTCGTAATTTGAAACTGAAAATAGGTGCAGAGAGTCAGAATTCGGCTCAAAAATCACGCTCAGGAGTCAAATTTCAGACATTTCAGACATTTTGAAAACTGCAGGGGGGTTTGGGCAAAATATGACCCATCGCCGTTTTCAGTAATTGGCATATTTTCGGTAAAAAAAGTCGTAATTTGAAACTGAAAATAGGTGCAGAGAGTCAGAAATCGGCTCAAAAATCACCCTCAGGAGTCAAATTTCAGACATATTGAAAACTGCAGGGGGGTTTGGGCAAAATATGACCAATCGCCGTTTTCAGTAATTGGCATATTTCCGGTATAAAAAGTCGTAATTTGAAACTGAAAATAGGTGCACAGAGTCAGAATTCGGCTCAAAAATAACGCATAGGAGTCAAATTTCAGACATTTCAGACATTTTGAAAACTGCAGGGGGGTTTGGGCAAAAGATGACCCATCGCCGTTTTCAGTAATTGGCATATTTTCGGAATAAAAAGTCGTAATTTGAAACTGAAAATAGGTGCAGAGAGTCAGAATTCCGCTCAAAAATAACGCTCAGGAGTCAAATTTTCGAAATTTCAGACATTTTGAAAACTGCTGGGGGGTTTGGACAAAATATGACCCATCGTCGTTTTCAGTAATTGGCATATTTTCGGTATAAAAAGTCGTAATTTGAAACTGAAAATAGGTGCAGAGAGTCAGAATTCGGCTCAAAAATCACGCTCAGGAACCAAATTTCAGACATTTCAGACATTTGGAAAACTGCAGGGGGGTTTGGGCAAAATATGACTCATCGCCGTTTTCAATAATTGGCATATTTTCGGTATAAAAAGTCGTAATTTGAAACTGAAAATAGGTGCAGAGAGTCAGAATTCGTGCAAAAAAATCACGCTCAGGAGTCAAATTTCCGACATTTCAGACAATTTGAAAACTGCAGGGGGGTTTGGGCAAAATATGAACTATCGCCGTTTTCAGTAATTGGCATATTTTCGGTATAAAATTCGTAATTTGAAACTGAAAATAGGTGCAGAGAGTCAGAATTTGGCTCAAAAATCACGCTCAGGAGTCAAATTTCCGACATTTCAGACATTTTGAAAACTGCAGGGGGGTTTGGGCAAAATATGACCCTTCGCCGTTTTCAGTAATTGGCATATTTTCGGTGTAAAAAGTCGTAATTTGAAACTGAAAATAAGTGCAGAGAGTCAGAATTCGGCTCAAAATCACGCTCAGGAGTCAAATTTCCTACATTTCAGACATTTTGAAAACTGACGGGGGTTTGGGCAAAATATGACCCATCACTGTTTTCAGTAATTAGCATATTTTCGGTATAAAAATTCGTAATTTGAAACTGAAAATAGGTGCAGAGAGTCAGAATTCGGCTCAAAAATCACGCTCAGGAGTCAAATTTCCGACATTTCAGATATTTTGAAAACTGCAGGGGGGTTTGGTCAAAATATGACCCATCGCCGTTTTCAGTAATTGGCATATTTTCGGTATAAAAAGTCGTAATTTGAAACTGAAAATAGGTGCAGAGAGTCAGAATTCGGATAAAAAATCACGCTCAGGAGTCAAATTTAGGACATTTTAGACGTTTTGAAAACTGCAGGGGGGTTTGGGCAAAATATGAACTATCGCCGTTTTCAGTAATTGGCATATTTTCGGTATAAAATTCGTAATTTGAAACTGAAAATAGGTGCAGAGAGTCAGAATTCGGCTCAAAAATCACGCTCAGGAGTCAAATTTCCGACATTTCAGACATTTTGAAAACTGCAGGGGGGTTTGGGCAAAATATGACCCTTCGTCGTTTTCAGTAATTGGCATATTTTCGGTGTAAAAAGTCGTAATTTGAAACTGAAAATAAGTGCAGAGAGTCAGAATTCGGCTCAAAATCACGCTCAGGAGTCAAATTTCCGACATTTCAGACATTTTGAAAACTGACGGGGGTTTGGGCAAAATATGACCCATCACTGTTTTCCGTAATTAGCATATTTTCGGTATAAAAATTCGTAATTTGAAACTGAAAATAGGTGCAGAGAGTCAGAATTCGGATAAAAAAAATCACGCTCAGGAATCAAATTTCCGACATTTCAGACATTTTGAAAACTGCAGGGGGGTTTGGGCAAAATATGACCCATCGCCGTTTTCAGTAATTGGCATATTTTCGGTATAAAAAGTCGTAATTTGAAACTGAAAATAGGTGCAGGGAGTCAGAATTCGGCTCAAAAATCACGCTCAGGTGTCAAATTTAAGACATTTTGAAAACTGCAGGGGGGTTTGGGCAAAATATGACCCATCGCCGTTTTCAGTAATTGGAATATTTTCCGTATAAAAAGTCGTAATTTGAAACTGAAAATAGGTGCAGAGAGTCAGAATTCGTGCAAAAAAATCACGCTCAGGAGTCAAATTTCTGACATTTCAGACAATTTGAAAACTGCAGGGGGGTTTGGGCAAAATATGAACTATCGCCGTTTTCAGTAATTGGCATATTTTCGGTATAAAATTCGTAATTTGAAAATGAAAATAGATGCAGAGAGTCAGATTTCGGCTCAAAAATCACGCTCAGGAGTCAAATTTCCGACATTTCAGACATTTTGAAACTGCAGGGGGGTTTGGGCAAAATATGACCCATCGCCGATTTCAGTAAATTGCATATTTTCGGTATAAAAAGTCGTAATTTGAAACTGAAAATAGGTGCAGATAGTCAGAATTCGGCTCAAAAATCACGCTCAGGAGTCAAATTTCCGACATTTCAGATATTTTGAAAACTGCAGGGGGGTTTGGTCAAAATATGACCCATTGCCGTTTTCAGTAATTGGCATATTTTCGGTATAAAAAGTCGTAATTTGAAACTGAAAATAGGTGCAGAGAGTCAGAATTCGGATAAAAAATCACGCTCAGGAGTCAAATTTCCGACATATCAGATATTTTGAAAACTGCAGGGGGGTTTGGGCAAAATATGACCCATCGCTGTTTTCAGTAATTGGCATATTTTCGGTATAAAAAGTCGTAATTTGAAACTGAAAATAGGTGCAGAGAGTCAGAATTCGGCTCAAAAATCACGCTCAGGAGTCAAATTTCAGACATTTCAGACATTTTGAAAACTGCAGGGGGGTTTGGGCAAAATATGACCCATCGCCGTTTTCAGTAATTGGCATATTTTCGGTAAAAAAAAGTCGTAATTTGAAACTGAAAATAGGTGCAGAGAGTCAGAAATCGGCTCAAAAATCACCCTCAGGAGTCAAATTTCAGACATATTGAAAACTGCAGGGGGGTTTGGGCAAAATATGACCAATCGCCGTTTTCAGTAATTGGCATATTTCCGGTATAAAAAGTCGTAATTTGAAACTGAAAATAGGTGCACAGAGTCAGAATTCGGCTCAAAAATAACGCATAGGAGTCAAATTTCAGACATTTCAGACATTTTGAAAACTGCAGGGGGGTTTGGGCAAAAGATGACCCATCGCCGTTTTCAGTAATTGGCATATTTTCGGAATAAAAAGTCGTAATTTGAAACTGAAAATAGGTGCAGAGAGTCAGAATTCCGCTCAAAAATAACGCTCAGGAGTCAAATTTTCGAAATTTCAGACATTTTGAAAACTGCTGGGGGGTTTGGACAAAATATGACCCATCGTCGTTTTCAGTAATTGGCATATTTTCGGTATAAAAAGTCGTAATTTGAAACTGAAAATAGGTGCAGAGAGTCAGAATTCGGCTCAAAAATCACGCTCAGGAACCAAATTTCAGACATTTCAGACATTTGGAAAACTGCAGGGGGGTTTGGGCAAAATATGACTCATCGCCGTTTTCAATAATTGGCATATTTTCGGTATAAAAAGTCGTAATTTGAAACTGAAAATAGGTGCAGAGAGTCAGAATTCGTGCAAAAAAATCACGCTCAGGAGTCAAATTTCCGACATTTCAGACAATTTGAAAACTGCAGGGGGGTTTGGGCAAAATATGAACTATCGCCGTTTTCAGTAATTGGCATATTTTCGGTATAAAATTCGTAATTTGAAACTGAAAATAGGTGCAGAGAGTCAGAATTCGGCTCAAAAATCACGCTCAGGAGTCAAATTTCCGACATTTCAGACATTTTGAAAACTGCAGGGGGGTTTGGGCAAAATATGACCCTTCGCCGTTTTCAGTAATTGGCATATTTTCGGTGTAAAAAGTCGTAATTTGAAACTGAAAATAAGTGCAGAGAGTCAGAATTCGGCTCAAAATCACGCTCAGGAGTCAAATTTCCTACATTTCAGACATTTTGAAAACTGACGGGGGTTTGGGCAAAATATGACCCATCACTGTTTTCAGTAATTAGCATATTTTCGGTATAAAAATTCGTAATTTGAAACTGAAAATAGGTGCAGAGAGTCAGAATTCGGCTCAAAAATCACGCTCAGGAGTCAAATTTCCGACATTTCAGATATTTTGAAAACTGCAGGGGGGTTTGGTCAAAATATGACCCATCGCCGTTTTCAGTAATTGGCATATTTTCGGTTTAAAAAGTCGTAATTTGAAACTGAAAATAGGTGCAGAGAGTCAGAATTCGGATAAAAAATCACGCTCAGGAGTCAAATTTAGGACATTTTAGACGTTTTGAAAACTGCAGGGGGGTTTGGGCAAAATATGACCCATCGCCGTTTTCAGTAATTGGCATATTTTCGGTATAAAAAGTCGTAATTTGAAACTGAAAAAAGGTGCAGAGAGTCAGAATTCGGCACAAAAATCACGCTCAGGAGTCAAATTTCAGACATTTCAGACATTTTGAAAACTGCAGGGGGGTTTGGGCAAAATATGACCCATCGCCGTTTTCAGTAATTGGCATATTTTCGGTATAAAAAGTCGTAATTTGAAACTGAAAATAAGTGCAGAGAGTCAGAATTCGGCTCAAAAATCACACTCAGGAGTCAAATTTCCGACATTTCAGACATTTTCAAAACTGCAGGGGGGTTTGGGCAAAATATGACCCATCGCCGTTTTCAGTAATTGGCATATTTTCGGTATAAAAAGTCGTAATTTGAAACTGAAAATAAGTGCAGAGAGTAAGAATTCGGCTCAAAAATCACACTCAGGAGTCAAATTTCCGACATTTCAGACATTTTCAAAACTGCAGGGGGGTTTGGGCAAAATATGACCCATCGCCGTTTTCAGTAATTGGCATATTTTCGGTATAAAAAGTCGTAATTTGAAACTGAAAATAAGTGCAGAGAGTCAGAATTCACCTCAAAAATCACGCTCAGGAGTCAAATTTCAGACATTTCAGACATTTTGAAAACTGCAGGGGGGTTTGGGCAAAATATGACCCATCGCCGTTTTCAGTAATTGGCATATTTTCGGTATAAAAAGTCGTAATTTGAAACTGAAAATAAGTGCAGAGAGTCAGAATTTGGCTCAAAAATCACACTCAGGAGTCAAATTTCCGACATTTCAGACATTTTGAAAACTGCAGGGGGGTTTGGGCAAAATATGACCCATCGCCGTTTTCAGTAATTGGCATATTTTCGGTATAAAAAGTCGTAATTTGAAACTGAAAATAAGTGCAGAGAGTCAGAATTCGGCTCAAAAATCACACTCAGGAGTCAAATTTCCGACATTTCAGACATTTTCAAAACTGCAGGGGGGTTTGGGCAAAATATGACCCATCGCCGTTTTCAGTAATTGGCATATTTTCGGTATAAAAAGTCGTAATTTGAAACTGAAAATAAGTGCAGAGAGTCAGAATTCGGCTCAAAAATCACACTCAGGAGTCAAATTTCCGACATTTCAGACATTTTGAAAAATGCAGGGGGGTTTGGGCAAAATATGACCCATCGCCGTTTTCAGTAATTGGCATATTTTCGGTATAAAAAGTCGTAATTTGAAACTGAAAATAGGTGCAAAGAGTCAGAATTCGGCTCAAAAATCACGCTCAGGAGTCAAATTTCCGAAATTTCTGACATTTTGAAAACTGCAGGGGGGTTTGGGCAAAATATGACCCATCGCCGTTTTCAGTAATTGGCATATTTTTGGTATAAAAATTCGTAATTTGAAACTGAAAATAGGTGCAGGGAGTCAGAATTCGGCTCAAAAATCACGCCCAGGAGTCAAATTTCCGAAATTTCAGACTTTTTGAAAACTGCAAGGGGGTTTGGGCAAAATATGACCAATTGCCGTTTTCAGTAATTGGCATATTTTCGGTATAAAAAGTCGTAATTTGAAACTAAAAATAAGTGCAGAAAGTCAGAATTCTGCTCAAAAATCACACTCAGGAGTCAAATTTCCGACATTTCAGACATTTTGAAAACTGCAGGGGGGGTTTGGGCAAAATATGACCCATCCCCGTTTTCAGTAATTGGCATATTTTCGGTATAAAAAGTCGTAATTTGAAACTGAAAATAGGTGCAGAGAGTCAGAATTCGGCTCAAAAATCACGCTCAGGATTCAAATTTCCGAAATTTCAGACATTTTGAAAACTGCAGGGGGGTTTGGCCAAAATATGACCCATCGCTCTTTTCAGTAATTGGCATATTTTCGGCATAAAAATTCGAGATATGAAACTGAAAATAGGTGCAGAGAGTCAGAATTCGGATAAAAAATCACGCTCAGGAGTCAAATTTCCGACATTTCAGACATTTTGAAAACTGCAGGGGGGTTTATTCAAAATATGACCCATCGATGTTTTCAGTAATTGGCATATTTTCGGTATAAAAAGTCGTAATTTGAAACTGAAAATAAGTGCAGAGAGTCAGAATTCACCTCAAAAATCACGCTCAGGTGTCAAATTTTCGAAATTTTAGACATTTTGAAAACTGCAGGGGGGTTTGAGCAAAATATGACCCATCGCCGTTTTCAGTAATTGGCATATTTTCGGTATAAAAACTCGTAATTTGAAACTAAAAATAGGTGCAAAGAGTCAAAATTCGGCTCAAAAATCACGCTCAGGAGTCAAATTTCCGAAATTTCAGACATTTTGAAAACTGCAGGGGGGTTTGGGCAAAATATGACCCATCGCCGTTTTCAGTAATTGGCATATTTTCGGTATAAAAAGTCGTAATTTGAAACTGAAAATAAGTGCAGAGAGTCAGAATTCGGCTCAAAAATCACACTCAGGAGTCAAATTTCCGACATTTCAGACATTTTGAAAACTGCAGGGGGGTTTGGGCAAAATATGACCCATCGCCGTTTTCAGTAATTGGCATATTTTCGGTATAAAAAGTCGTAATTTGAAACTGAAAATAGGTGCAGAGAGTCAGAATTCGGATAAAAAATCACGCTCAGGAGTCAAATTTCCGAAATTTCAGACATTTTGAAAACTGCAGGGGGGTTTGTGCAAAATATGACCCATCGCCGTTTTCAGTAATTGGCATATTTTCGGTATAAAAAGTCGTAATTTGAAAATGAAAATAGGTGCAGAGAGTCAGAATTCGGCTCAAAAATCACGCTCAGGGGTCAAATTTTGGACATTTCAGACATTTTGAAAACTGCAGGGGTGTTTGGGCCAAATATGACCCATCGCCGTTTTCAGTAATTGGCATATTTTCGGTATAAAAAGTCGTAATTTGAAAATGAAAATAGGTGCAGAGAGTCAGAATTCGGCTCAAATATCACGCTCAGGAGTCAAATTTCGGACATTTCAGACATTTTGGAAACTGCAGGGGGGTTTGGGCAAAATATGACCCATCGCCGTTTTCAGTAATTGGCATATTTTCGGTATAAAAATTCGTAATTTGAAAATGAAAATAGGTGCAGAGAGTCAGAATTTGGCTCAAAAATCACGCTCAGGAGTCAAATTTCGGACATTTCAGACATTTTGAAAACAGCAGGGGGGTTTGGGCAAAATATGACCCATCGCCGTTTTCAGTAATTGGCATAATTTCGGTATAAAAAGTTGTAATTTGAAAATGATAATAGGTGCAGAGAGTCAGAATTCGGATAAAAAATCCCGCTCAGGAGTCAAATTTCGGACATTTCAGACATTTTGAAAACTGCAGGGGGGTTTGGGCAAAATATGACCCATCACCGTTTTCAGTAATTGGCATATTTTCGGTATAAAAAGTCGTAATTTGAAAATGAAAATAGGTGCAGAGAGTCAGCATTCGGCTCAAAAATCACGCTCAGGAGTCAAATTTCGGACATTTCAGACATTTTGTAAACTGCAGGGGGGTTTGGGCAAAATATGACCCATCGCCGTTTTCAGTAATTGGCATATTTTCGGTATAAAAAGTCGTAATTTGAAAATGAAAATAGGTGCAGAGAGTGAGAATTCGGCTCAAAAATCACGCTCAGGAGTCAAATTTCGGACATTTCGACATTTTGAAAACTGCAGGGGGGTTTGGGCAAAATATGCAACATCGCCGTTTTCAGTAATTGGCATAGTATCGGTATAAAAAGTCGTAATTTGAAAATGAAAATAGGTGCAGAGAGTGGTATAAAAAGTCGTAATTTGAAAATGAAAATAGGTGCAGAGAGTCAGCATTCGGCTCAAAAATCACGCTCAGGAGTCAAATTTCGGACATTTCAGACATTTTGAAAACTGCAGGGGGGTTTGGACAAAATAGACCAATCGCCGTTTTCAGTAATTGGCATATTTTCGGAATAAAAAGTCGTAATTTGAAAATGAAAATAGGTGCAGAGAGTCAGAATTCGGATAAAAAATCACGCTCAGGAGTCAAATTTCGGACATTTCACACATTTTGAAAACTGCAGGGGGGTTTGGGCAAAATATGACCCATCGCCGTTTTCAGTAATTGGCATAATTTCGGTATAAAAAGTCGTAATTTGAAAATGAAAATAGGTGCAGAGAGTCAAAATTCGGCTCAAAAATCACGCTCAGGAGTCAAATTTCAGACATTTCAGACATTTTGAAAACTGCAGGGGGGTTTGGGCAAAATATGACCCATCGCCGTTTTCAGTAATTGGCATATTTTCGGTATAAAAAGTCGTAATTTGAAACTGAAAATAAGTGCAGAGAGTCAGAATTTGGCTCAAAAATCACACTCAGGAGTCAAATTTCCGACATTTCAGACATTTTGAAAACTGCAGGGGGGTTTGGGCAAAATATGACCCATCGCCGTTTTCAGTAATTGGCATATTTTCGGTATAAAAAGTCGTAATTTGAAACTGAAAATAAGTGCAGAGAGTCAGAATTCGGCTCAAAAATCACACTCAGGAGTCAAATTTCCGACATTTCAGACATTTTCAAAACTGCAGGGGGGTTTGGGCAAAATATGACCCATCGCCGTTTTCAGTAATTGGCATATTTTCGGTATAAAAAGTCGTAATTTGAAACTGAAAATAAGTGCAGAGAGTCAGAATTCGGCTCAAAAATCACACTCAGGAGTCAAATTTCCGACATTTCAGACATTTTGAAAAATGCAGGGGGGTTTGGGCAAAATATGACCCATCGCCGTTTTCAGTAATTGGCATATTTTCGGTATAAAAAGTCGTAATTTGAAACTGAAAATAGGTGCAAAGAGTCAGAATTCGGCTCAAAAATCACGCTCAGGAGTCAAATTTCCGAAATTTCTGACATTTTGAAAACTGCAGGGGGGTTTGGGCAAAATATGACCCATCGCCGTTTTCAGTAATTGGCATATTTTTGGTATAAAAATTCGTAATTTGAAACTGAAAATAGGTGCAGGGAGTCAGAATTCGGCTCAAAAATCACGCCCAGGAGTCAAATTTCCGAAATTTCAGACTTTTTGAAAACTGCAAGGGGGTTTGGGCAAAATATGACCAATTGCCGTTTTCAGTAATTGGCATATTTTCGGTATAAAAAGTCGTAATTTGAAACTAAAAATAAGTGCAGAAAGTCAGAATTCTGCTCAAAAATCACACTCAGGAGTCAAATTTCCGACATTTCAGACATTTTGAAAACTGCAGGGGGGGTTTGGGCAAAATATGACCCATCCCCGTTTTCAGTAATTGGCATATTTTCGGTATAAAAAGTCGTAATTTGAAACTGAAAATAGGTGCAGAGAGTCAGAATTCGGCTCAAAAATCACGCTCAGGATTCAAATTTCCGAAATTTCAGACATTTTGAAAACTGCAGGGGGGTTTGGCCAAAATATGACCCATCGCTCTTTTCAGTAATTGGCATATTTTCGGCATAAAAATTCGAGATATGAAACTGAAAATAGGTGCAGAGAGTCAGAATTCGGATAAAAAATCACGCTCAGGAGTCAAATTTCCGACATTTCAGACATTTTGAAAACTGCAGGGGGGTTTATTCAAAATATGACCCATCGATGTTTTCAGTAATTGGCATATTTTCGGTATAAAAAGTCGTAATTTGAAACTGAAAATAAGTGCAGAGAGTCAGAATTCACCTCAAAAATCACGCTCAGGTGTCAAATTTTCGAAATTTTAGACATTTTGAAAACTGCAGGGGGGTTTGAGCAAAATATGACCCATCGCCGTTTTCAGTAATTGGCATATTTTCGGTATAAAAACTCGTAATTTGAAACTAAAAATAGGTGCAAAGAGTCAGAATTCGGCTCAAAAATCACGCTCAGGAGTCAAATTTCCGAAATTTCAGACATTTTGAAAACTGCAGGGGGGTTTGGGCAAAATATGACCCATCGCCGTTTTCAGTAATTGGCATATTTTCGGTATAAAAAGTCGTAATTTGAAACTGAAAATAAGTGCAGAGAGTCAGAATTCGGCTCAAAAATCACACTCAGGAGTCAAATTTCCGACATTTCAGACATTTTGAAAACTGCAGGGGGGTTTGGGCAAAATATGACCCATCGCCGTTTTCAGTAATTGGCATATTTTCGGTATAAAAAGTCGTAATTTGAAACTGAAAATAGGTGCAGAGAGTCAGAATTCGGATAAAAAATCACGCTCAGGAGTCAAATTTCCGAAATTTCAGACATTTTGAAAACTGCAGGGGGGTTTGTGCAAAATATGACCCATCGCCGTTTTCAGTAATTGGCATATTTTCGGTATAAAAAGTCGTAATTTGAAAATGAAAATAGGTGCAGAGAGTCAGAATTCGGCTCAAAAATCACGCTCAGGGGTCAAATTTTGGACATTTCAGACATTTTGAAAACTGCAGGGGTGTTTGGGCCAAATATGACCCATCGCCGTTTTCAGTAATTGGCATATTTTCGGTATAAAAAGTCGTAATTTGAAAATGAAAATAGGTGCAGAGAGTCAGAATTCGGCTCAAATATCACGCTCAGGAGTCAAATTTCGGACATTTCAGACATTTTGGAAACTGCAGGGGGGTTTGGGCAAAATATGACCCATCGCCGTTTTCAGTAATTGGCATATTTTCGGTATAAAAATTCGTAATTTGAAAATGAAAATAGGTGCAGAGAGTCAGAATTTGGCTCAAAAATCACGCTCAGGAGTCAAATTTCGGACATTTCAGACATTTTGAAAACAGCAGGGGGGTTTGGGCAAAATATGACCCATCGCCGTTTTCAGTAATTGGCATAATTTCGGTATAAAAAGTTGTAATTTGAAAATGATAATAGGTGCAGAGAGTCAGAATTCGGATAAAAAATCCCGCTCAGGAGTCAAATTTCGGACATTTCAGACATTTTGAAAACTGCAGGGGGGTTTGGGCAAAATATGACCCATCACCGTTTTCAGTAATTGGCATATTTTCGGTATAAAAAGTCGTAATTTGAAAATGAAAATAGGTGCAGAGAGTCAGCATTCGGCTCAAAAATCACGCTCAGGAGTCAAATTTCGGACATTTCAGACATTTTGTAAACTGCAGGGGGGTTTGGGCAAAATATGACCCATCGCCGTTTTCAGTAATTGGCATATTTTCGGTATAAAAAGTCGTAATTTGAAAATGAAAATAGGTGCAGAGAGTGAGAATTCGGCTCAAAAATCACGCTCAGGAGTCAAATTTCGGACATTTCGACATTTTGAAAACTGCAGGGGGGTTTGGGCAAAATATGCAACATCGCCGTTTTCAGTAATTGGCATAGTATCGGTATAAAAAGTCGTAATTTGAAAATGAAAATAGGTGCAGAGAGTGGTATAAAAAGTCGTAATTTGAAAATGAAAATAGGTGCAGAGAGTCAGCATTCGGCTCAAAAATCACGCTCAGGAGTCAAATTTCGGACATTTCAGACATTTTGAAAACTGCAGGGGGGTTTGGACAAAATATGACCAATCGCCGTTTTCAGTAATTGGCATATTTTCGGAATAAAAAGTCGTAATTTGAAAATGAAAATAGGTGCAGAGAGTCAGAATTCGGATAAAAAATCACGCTCAGGAGTCAAATTTCGGACATTTCAGACATTTTGAAAACTGCAGGGGGGTTTGGGCAAAATATGACCCATCGCCGTTTTCAGTAATTGGCATAATTTCGGTATAAAAAGTCGTAATTTGAAAATGAAAATAGGTGCAGAGAGTCAAAATTCGGCTCAAAAATCACGCTCAGGAGTCAAATTTCGGACATTTCGACATTTTGAAAACTGCAGGGGGGGTTTGGGCAAAATATGCAACATCGCCGTTTTCAGTAATTAGCATATTTTCGGTATAAAAAGTCGTAATTTGAAAATGAAAATAGGTGCAGAGAGTGGTATAAAAAGTCGTAATTTGAAACTGAAAGTAGGTGCAGAGAGTCAGAATTCACCTCAAAAATCACGCCCAGGAGTCAAATTTCCGAAATTTCAGACTTTTTGAAAACTGCAAGGGGGTTTGGGCAAAATATGACCCAATGCCGTTTTAAGTAATTGGCATATTTTCGGTATAAAAAGTCGTAATTTGAAACTAAAAATAAGTGCAGAAAGTCAGAATTCGGCTCAAAAATCACACTCAGGAGTCAAATTTCGGACATTTCAGACATTTTGAAAACTGCAGGGGGGTTTGGGCAAAATATGACCCATCGCCGTTTTCAGTAATTGGCATAATTTCGGTATAAAAAGTCGTAATTTGAAAATGAAAATAGGTGCAGAGAGTCAAAATTCGGCTCAAAAATCACGCTCAGGAGTCAAATTTCGGACATTTCGACATTTTGAAAACTGCAGGGGGGTTTGGGCAAAATATGCAACATCGCCGTTTTCAGTAATTGGCATATTTTCGGTATAAAAAGTCGTAATTTGAAACTGAAAATAGGTGCAGAGAGTCAGAATTCGGATAAAAAATCACGCTCAGGAGTCAAATTTCCGACATTTCAGACATTTTGAAAACTGCAGGGGGGTTTGGGCAAAATATGACCCATCGCCGTTTTTAGTAATTGGCATATTTTCGGTATAAAAAGTCGTAATTTGAAACTGAAATTAGGTGCAGAGAGTCAGAATTCGGCTCAAAAATCACGCTCAGGAGTCAAATTTCCAAAATTTCAAACATTTTGAAAACTGCAGGGGGGTTTGGGCAAAATATGACCCATCGCCGTTTTCAGTAATTGGCATATTTTCGGTATAAAAAGTCGTAATTTGAAACTGCAAATAGGTGCAGAGAGTCAGAATTCGGCTCAAAAATCACGCTCAGGAGTCGAATTTTAGACATTACGGACATTTTGAAAAATGCAGGGGGGTTTGGGCAAAATATGACCCATCGCCGTTTTCAGTAATTGGCATATTTTCGGTATAAAAATTCGTAATTTGAAACTGAAAATAGGTGCAGAGAATCAGAATTCGGATAAAAAATCACGATCAGGAGTCAAATTTCCGACATTTCAGACATTTTGAAAACTGCAGGGGGGTTTATTCAAAATATGACCCATCGCCGTTTTCAGTAATTGGCATTTTTCGGTATAAAAAGTCGTAATTTGAAACTGAAAATAGGTGCAGAGAGTCAGAATTCGGCTCAAAAATCACGCTCAGGAGTTAAATTTCCGACATTTCAGACATTTTGAAAACTGCAGGGGGGTTTGGGCAAAATATGACCCATCGCGGTTTCCAGTAATTGGCATATTTTCGGTATAAACAGTCGTAATTTGAAACTGAAAATAGGTGCAGAGAGTCAGAATTCGGCTCAAAAATCACACGCAGGAGTCAAATTTCAGACATTTCAGACATTTTGAAAACTGCAGGGGGGTTTGGGCAAAATATGACCCATCGCCGTTTTCAGTAATTGGCATATTTTCGGTATAAAAAGTCGTAATTTGAAACTGAAAATAGGTGCAGAGAGTCAGAATTCGGATAAAAAATCACGCTCAGGAGTCAAATTTCCGACATTTCAGACATTTTGAAAACTGCAGGGGGGTTTATTCAAAATATGACCCATCGCTGTTTTCAGTAATTGGCATATTTTCGGTATAAAAAGTCGTAATTTGAAACTGAAAATAGGTGCAGAGAGTCAGAATTTGGCTCAAAAATCACGCTCAGGATTCAAATTTCCGAAATTTCAGACATTTTGAAAACTGCAGGGGGGTTTGGGCAGAATATGACCCATCGCCGTTTTCAGTAATTGGCACATTTTCGGTATGAAAATTCGTAATTTGAAACTGAAAATAGGTGCAGAGAGTCAGAATTCGGATAAAAAATCACGCTCAGGAGTCAAATTTCCGACATTTCAGACATTTTAAAAACTGCAGGGGGGTTTGGGCAAAATATGACCCATCGCCGTTTTTAGTAATTGGCATATTTTCGGTATAAAAAGTCGTAATTTGAAACTGAAAATAGGTGCAGAGAGTCAGAATTCGGCTCAAAAATCACGCTCAGGAGTCAAATTTCCAAAATTTCAAACATTTTGAAAACTGCAGGGGGGTTTGGGCAAAATATGACCCATCGCCGTTTTAAGTAATTGGCATATTTTCGGTATAAAAAGTCGTAATTTGAAACTGCAAATAGGTGCAGAGAGTCAGAATTCGGCTCAAAAATCACGCTCAGGAGTCGAATTTTAGACATTTCGGACATTTTGAAAAATGCAGGGGGGTTTGGGCAAACTATGACCCATCGCCGTTTTCAGTAATTGGCATATTTTCGGTATAAAAAGTCGTAATTTGAAACTGAAAATAGGTGCAGAGAATCAGAATTCGGATAAAAAATCACGATCAGGAGTCAAATTTCCGACATTTCAGACATTTTGAAAACTGCAGGGGGGTTTATTCAAAATATGACCCATCGCCGTTTTCAGTAATTGGCATATTTTCTGTATAAAAAGTCGTAATTTGAAACTGAAAATAGGTGCAGTGAGTAAGAATTTGGCTCAAAAATCACGCTCAGGAGTCAAATATCCGAAATTTCAGACATTTTGAAAACTGCTGGGGGGTTTGGGCAGAATATGACCCATCGCCGTTTTCAGTAATAGGCATATTTTCGGTATAAAAAGTCGTAATTTGAAACTGAAAATAGGTGCAGAGAGTCAAAATTCAGCTCAAAAATCACGCTCAGGAGTCAAATTTCCGACATTTCAGACATTTTGAAAACTGCAGGGGGGTTTGGGCAAAATATGACCCATCGCCGTTTTCAGTAATTGGCATATTTTCGGTATAAAAAGTCGTAATTTGAAACTGAAAATAGGTGCAGAGAGTCAGAATTCGGATAAAAAATCATGCTCAGGAGTCAAATTTCCGACATTTTAGACATTTTGAAAACTGCAAGGGGGTTTGGTCAAAATATGACCCATCGCCGTTTTCAGTAATTGGCATATTTTCGGTATGAAACTTGGTAATTTGAAACTAAAAATAGGTGCAGAAAGTCAGAATTCGGCTAAAAAATCACGCTCAGGAGTCAAATTTCCTACATTTAAGACAATTTAAAAACTGCAGGGGGGTTTGGGCAAAATATGACCCATCGCCGTTTTCAGTAATTGGCATATTTTCGGTATGAAACTTCGTAATTTGAAACTGAAAAAAGGTGCAGAGAGTCAGAATTCGGCTCAAAAATCACGCTCAGGAGTCAAATTTCAGACATTTCAGACATTTTGAAAACTGCAGGGAGGTTAGGGCAAAATATGACCCATCGCCATTTTCAGTAATTGGCATATTTTGAGTATAAAAAGTCGTAATTTGAAACTGAAAATAGGTGCAGAGAGTCAGAATTCGGGTCAAAAATCACGCTCAGGAGTCAAATTTCCGAAATTTCAAACATTTTGAAAACTGCAGGGGGGTTTGGGCAAAATATGACCCATCGCCGTTTTCAGTAATTGGCATATTTTCGGTATAAAAAGTCGTAATTTGAAACTGAAAATAGGTGCAGAGAGTCAGAATTCGGCTCAAAAATCACGCTCAGGAGTCAAATTTCAGACATTTCAGACATTTTGAAAACTGCAGAGGGGTTTGGGCAAAATATGACCCATCGCCGTTTTCAGTAATTGGCATATTATCGGTATAAAAAGTCGTAATTTGAAACTGAAAATAGGTGCAGAGAGTCAGAATTCGGATAAAAAATCACGCTCAGGAGTCAAATTTCCGACATTTTAGACATTTTGAAAACTGCAGGGGGGGTTTGGTCAAAATATGACCCATCGCAGTTTTCAGTAATTGGCATATTTTCGGTATGAAACTTCGTAATTTGAAACTGAAAAAAAGGGCAGAGAGTCAGAATTCGGCTCAAAAATCACGCTCAGGAGTCAAATTTCCGACATTTCAGACATTTTGAAAACTGCAGGGAGGTTAGGGCAAAATATGACCCATCGCCATTTTCAGTAATTGGCATATTTTCGGTATAAAAAGTCGTAATTTGAAACTGAAAATAGGTGCAGAGAGTCAGAATTCGGATAAAAAATCACGCTCAGGAGTCAAATTTCCGACATTTCAGACATTTTGAAAACTGCAGGGGGGTTTGGGCAAAATATGACCCATCGCCGTTTTCAGTAATTGGCATATTTTCGGTATAAAAAGTCGTAATTTGACACTGAAAATAGGTGCAAAGAGTCAGAATTCGGATAAAAAATCACGCTCAGGAGTCAAATTTCCGACATTTCAGACATTTTGAAAACTGCAGGGGGGTTTGGGCAAAATATGACCATTCGCCGTTTTCAGTAATTGGCATATTTTCGGTGTAAAAAGTCGTATCTTGAAACTGAAAATAGTTGCAGAGAGTCAGAATTCAGCTCAAAAATCACGCTCAGGAGTCAAATTTCCGACATTTCAGACATTTTGAAAACTGCAGGGGGGTTTGGGCAAAATATGACCCATCGCCGTTTTCAGTAATTGGCATATTTTCGGTATAAAAAGTCGTAATTTGAAACTGAAAATAGGTGCAGAGAGTCAGAATTCGCCTAAAAAATCACGCTCAGGAGTCAAATCTCAGACATTTCAGACATTTTGACAACTGCAGGGGGGTTTGGGCAAAATATGACCCATCGCCGTTTTCAGTAATTGGCATATTTTCGGTATAAAAAGTCGTAATTTGAAACTGAAAATAGGGGCAGAGAGTCAGAATTCGGAAAAAAATCACGCTCAGGAGTCAAATTTCCGACATTTCAAACATTTTGGAAACTGCAGGGGGGTTTGGTCAAAATATGACCCATCGCCGTTTTCAGTAATTGGCATATTTTCGGTATAAAAAGTCGTAATTTGAAACTGAAAATAGGTGCAGAGAGTCAGAATTCGGCTCAAAAATCACGCGCAGGAGTCAAATTTCCGAAATTTCAAACATTTTGAAAACTGCAGGGGGGTTTGGGCAAAATATGACCCATCGCCGTTTTCAGTAATTGGCATATTTTCGGTATAAAAAGTCGTAATTTGAAACTGAAAATAGGTGCAGAGAGTCAGAATTCGGATAAAAAATCACGCTCAGGAGTCAAATTTCCGACATTTTAGACATTTTGAAAACTGCAGGGGGGTTTGGTCAAAATATGACCCATCGCCGTTTTCAGTAATTGGCATATTTTTGGTATGAAACTTGGTAATTTGAAACTAAAAATAGGTGCAGAAAGTCAGAATTCGGCTCAAAAATCACGCTCAGGAGTCAAATTTCCTACATTTAAGACAATTTAAAAACTGCAGGGGGGTTTGGGCAAAATATGACCCATCGCCGTTTTCAGTAATTGGCATATTTTCGGTATGAAACTTCGTAATTTGAAACTGGAAAAAGGTGCAGAGAGTCAGAATTCGGCTCAAAAATCACGCTCAGGAGTCAAATTTCCGACATTTCAGACATTTTGAAAACTGCAGGGAGGTTAGGGCAAAATATGACCCATCGCCATTTTCAGTAATTGGCATATTTTCAGTATAAATAGTCGTAATTTGAAACTGAAAATAGGTGCAGAGAGTCAGAATTCTGATAAAAAAAACACGCTCAGGAGTCAAATTTCCGACATTTCAGACATTTTAAAAACTGCAGGGGGGTTTGGGCAAAATATGACCCATCGCATTTACAGTAATATGCATATTTTCGGTATGAAACGTCGTAATTTGAAACTGAAAATAGGTGCAGAGAGTCAGAATTCGGTTCAAAAATCATGCTCAGAAGTCAAATTTCCGACACTTCAGACATTTTGAAAACTGCAGGGGGGTTTGGGCAATATATGACCCATCGCGTTTTCAGTAATTGGCATATTTTCGGTATGAAACGTCGTAATTTGAAACTGAAGAAAGGTGCAGAGAGTCAGAATTCGGCTCAAAAATCACGCTCAGGAGGCAAATTTCCGACATTTCAGACACTTTGAAAACTGCAGGGGGGTTTGGGCAAAATATGACCCATTGCCGTTCACTGTAATTAGCATATTTTCGGTATGAAACGTCGGAATTTGAAACTGAAAATAGGTGCAGAGAGTCAAAATTCGGCTCAAACATCACGCTCAGGAGTCAAATTTCCGACATTTCAGACATTTTGAAAACTGCAGGAGGGTTTGGGCAAAATATGACCAATCGCCGGTTTCAGTAATTGGCATATTTTCGGTATGAAACGTCGTAATTTGAAACTGAAAATAGGTGCAGAGAGTCAGAATTCGGCTCAAAAATCACGCTCAGGAGTCAAATTTCCGAAATTTCAAACATTTTGAAAACTGCAGGGGGGTTTGGGCAAAATATGACCCATCGCCGTTTTCAGTAATTGGCATATTTTCGGTATAAAAAGTCGTAATTTGAAACTGAAAATAGGTGCAGAGAGTCAGAATTCGGCTCAAAAATCACGCTCAGGAGTCAAATTTCAGACATTTCAGACATTTTGAAAACTGCAGAGGGGTTTGGGCAAAATATGACCCATCGCCGTTTTCAGTAATTGGCATATTTTCGGTATAAAAAGTCGTAATTTGAAACTGAAAATAGGTGCAGAGAGTCAGAATTCGGATAAAAAAATCACGCTCAGGAGTCAAATTTCCGACATTTTAGACATTTTGAAAACTGCAGGGGGGTTTGGTCAAAATATGACCCATCGCCGTTTTCAGTAATTGGCATATTTTCGGTATGAAACTTCATAATTTGAAACTAAAAATAGGTGCAGAAAGTCAGAATTCGGCTCAAAAATCACGCTCAGGAGTCAAATTTCCTACATTTAAGAGAATTTAAAAACTGCAGGGGGGTTTGGGCAAAATATGACCCATCGCCGTTTTCAGTAATTGGCATATTTTCGGTATGAAACTTCGTAATTTGAAACTGAAAAAAGGTGCAGAGAGTCAGAATTCGGCTCAAAAATCACGCTCAGGAGTCAAATTTCCGACATTTCAGACATTTTGAAAACTGCAGGGAGGTTAGGGCAAAATATGACCCATCGCCATTTTCAGTAATTGGCATATTTTCAGTATAAAAAGTCGTAATTTGAAACTGAAAATAGGTGCAGAGAGTCAGAATTCGGATAAAAAATCACGCTCAGGAGCCAAATTTCCGACATTTCAGACATTTTGAAAACTGCAGGGGTGTTTGGGCAAAATATGACCCATCGCCGTTTACAGTAATTGGCATATTTTCGGTATGAAACGTCGTAATTTAAAACTGAAAATAGTTGCAAAGAGTCAGAATTCGGCTCAAAAATCACGCTCAGGAGTCAAATTTCCGACATTTCAGACATTTTGAAAACTGCAGGGGGGTTTGGGCAAAATATGACCCATCGCCGTTTTCAGTAATTGGCATATTTTCGGTATAAAAAGTCGTAATTTGAAACTGAAAATAGGTGCAGAGAGTCAGAATTCGCCTAAAAAATCACGCTCAGGAGTCAAATCTCAGACATTTCAGACATTTTGACAACTGCAGGGGGATTTGGGCAAAATATGACCCATCGCCGTTTTCAGTAATTGGCATATTTTCGGTATAAAAAGTCGTAATTTGAAACTTAAAATAGGCGCAGAGAGTCAGAATTCGGAAAAAAAATCACGCTCAGGAGTCAAATTTCCGACATTTCAAACATTTTGGAAACTGCAGGGGGGTTTGGTCAAAATATGACCCATCGCCGTTTTCAGTAATTGGCATATTTTCGGTATAAAAAGTCGTAATTTGAAACTGAAAATAGGTGCAGAGAGTCAGAATTCGGCTCAAAAATCACGCTCAGGAGTCAAATTTCCGAAATTTCAAACATTTTGAAAACTGCAGGGTGGTTTGGGCAAAATATGACCCATCGCCGTTTTCAGTAATTGGCATATTTTCGGTATAAAAAGTCGTAATTTGAAACTGAAAATAGGTGCAGAGAGTCAGAATTCGGCTCAAAAATCATGCTCAGGAGTCAAATTTCAGACATTTCAGACATTTTGAAAACTGCAGGGGGGTTTGGGCAAAATATGACCCATCGCCGTTTTCAGTAATTGGCATATTTTCGGTATAAAAACTCGTAATTTGAAACTGAAAATAGGTGCAGAGAGTCAGAATTCGGATAAAAAATCACGCTCAGGAGTCAAATTTCCGACATTTTAGACATTTTGAAAACTGCAAGGGGGTTTGCTCAAAATATGACCCATCGCCGTTTTCAGTAATTGGCATATTTTCGGTATGAAACTTGGTAATTTGAAACTAAAAATAGGTGCAGAAAGTCAGAATTCGGCTCAAAAATCACGCTCAGGAGTCAAATTTCCTACATTTAAGACAATTTAAAAACTGCAGGGGGGTTTGGGCAAAATATGACCCATCGCTATTTTCAGTAATTGGCATATTTTGAGTATAAAAAGTCGTAATTTGAAACTGAAAATAGGTGCAGAGAGTCAGAATTCGGATAAAAAAACACGCTCAGGAGTCAAATTTCCGACATTTCAGACATTTTGAAAACTGCAGGGGGGTTTGGGCAAAATATGACCCATCGCCGTTTACAGTAATTGGCATATTTTCGGTATGAAACGTCGTAATTTGAAACTGAAAATAGTTGCAAAGAGTCAGAATTCGGCTCAAAAATCACGCTCAGGAGTCAAATTTCCGACATTTCAGACATTTTACAAATTGCAGAGGGGTTTGGGCAAAATATGACCCATCGCCGTTTTCAGTAATTGGAATATTTTCGGTATGAAACGTCTTAATTTGAAACTGAAAATAGGTGCAGAGAGTCAGCATTCGGCTCAAAAATCATGCTCAGGAGTCAAATTTCCGACATTTCAGACATTTTGAAAACTGCAGGGGGGGTTTGGGCAAAATATGACCCATCGCCGTTTTCAGTAATTGGCATATTTTCGGTGTAAAAAGTCGTAATTTGAAACTGAAAATAGGTGCAGAGATTCAGAATTCGGCACAAAAATCACGCTCAGGAGTCAAATTTCCGACATTTCAGACATTTTAAAAACTGCAGGGGGGTTTGGGCAAAATATGACCCATCGCATTTACAGTAATATGCATATTTTCGGTATGAAACGTCGTAATTTGAAACTGAAAATAGGTGCAGAGAGTCAGAATTCGGTTCAAAAATCACGCTCAGGAGACAAATTTCCGACACTTCAGACATTTTAAAAACTGCAGGGGGGTTTGGGCAATATATGACCCATCGCGTTTTCAGTAATTGGCATATTTTCGGTATGAAACGTCGTAATTTGAAACTGAAAATAGGTGCAGAGAGTCAGAATTCGGCTCAAAAATCACGCTCAGGAGGCAAATTTCCGACATTTCAGACATTTTAAAAACTGCAGGGGGGTTTGGGCAAAATATGACCCATCGCCGTTTACTGTAATTGGCATATTTTCGGTATGAAACGTCGTAATTTGAAACTGAAAATAGGTGCAGAGAGTCAAAATTCGGCTCAAAAATTACGCTCAGGAGTCAAATTTCAGACATTTCAGACATTTTAAAAACTGCAGGGGAGTTTGGGCAAAATATGACCCATCGCGTTTTCAGTAATTGGCATATTTTCGGTATGAAACGTCGAAATTTGAAACTGAAAATAGGTGCAGAGAGTCAGAATTCGGCTCAAAAATCATGCTCAGGAATCAAATTTCCGACACTTCAGCCATTTTGAAAACTGCAGGGGGGTTTGGGCAAAATATGACCCATCGCTGTTTTCAGTAATTGGCATATTTTCGGAATAAAAATTCGTAATTTGAAACTGAAAATAGGTGCAGAGAGTCAGAATTCGGATAAAAAATCACGCTCAGGAGTCAAATTCCGACATTTCAGATATTTTGAAAACTGCAGGGGGGTTAGGGCAAAATATGACCCATCGCCGTTTACAGTAATTGGCATATTTTCTGCATGAAACGTCGTAATTTGAAACTAAAAGTAGGTGCAGAGAGTCAGAATTCGGATAAAAAATCACGCTCAGGAGTCAAATTTCCGACATTTCAGACATTTTAAAAACTGCAGGGGGGTTTGGGCAAAATATGACCCATCGCCGTTTTCAGTAATTGGCATATTTTCGGTATGAAACGTCGTAATTTGAAACTGAAAATAGGTGCAGAGAGTCAGAATTCGGCTCAAAAATCACGCTAGGAGTCAAATTTCCGACATTTCAGACATTTTAAAAACTGCAGGGGGGTTTGGGCAAAATATGACCCATCGCCGTTTTCAGTAATTGGCATATTTTCGGTATAAAAAGTCGTAATTTGAAACTGAAAATAGGTGCAGAGCCAGAATTCGGCTCAAAAATCACGCTCAGGAGTCAAATTTCCGACATTTCAGACATTTTGAAAACTGCAGGGGGGTTTGGGCAAAATATGACCCATCGCCGTTTTCAGTAATTGGCATATTTTCGGTATAAAAAGTCGTAATTTGAAACTGAAAATAGGTGCAGAGAGTTAGAATTCGGCTCAAAAATCACGCTCAGGAGTCAAATTTCCGACATTTCAGACATTTTTAAAACTGCAGGTGGGTTTGGGCAAAATATGACCCATCGCATTTACATTAATATGCATATTTTCGGTATGAAACGTCGTAATTTGAAACTAAAAATAGGTGCAGAGAGTCAGAATTCGGCTCAAAAATCACGCTCAGGAGTCAAATTTCCGATTCTTCAGACATTTTAAAAACTGCAGGGGGGTTTGGGCAAAATATGACCCATCGCGTTTTCAGTAATTGGCATTTTTTCGGTATGAAACGTCGTAATTTGAAACTGAAAATAGGTGCAGAGAGTCAGAATTCGGCTCAAAAATCACGCTCAGGAGTCAAATTTCTGACATTTCAGACATTTTGAAAACTGCAGGAGGGTTTGGGCAAAATATGACCCATCGCCGTTTTCAGTAATTGGCATATTTTCGGTATGAAACGTCGTAATTTGAAACTGAAAATAGGTGCAGAGAGTCAGCATTCGGCTCAATAATCATGCTCAGGAGTTAAATTTCCGACATTTCAGACATTTTGAAAACTGCAGGGGGGTTTGGGCAAAATATGACCCATCGCCGTTTTCAGTAATTGGCATATTTTCCGTATAAAAAGTTGTAATTTGAAACTAAAAATAGGTGCAGAGAATCAGAATTCGGCTCAAAAATCACGCTCAGGAGTCAAATTTCCGACATTTCAGACAATTTTAAAACTGCAGGGGGGTTTGGGCAAAATATGACCCATCGCATTTACATTAATATGCATATTTTCGGTATGAAACGTCGTAATTTGAAACTGAAAATAGGTGCAGAGAGTCAGAATTCGGCTCAAAAATCACCCTCAGGAGTCAAATTTCCGACTCTTCAGACATTTTAAAAACTACAGGGGGGTTTGGGCAAAATATGACCCATCGCGTTTTCAGTAATTGGCATTTTTTCGGTATGAAACGTCGTAATTTGAAACTGAAAATAGGTGCAGAGAGTCAGAATTCGGCTCAAAAATCACGCTCAGGAGTCAAATGTCCGACATTTCAGACATTTTGAAAACTGCAGGGGGGTTTGGGCAAAATATGACCCATCGCCGTTTTCAGTAATTGGAATATTTTCGGTATAAAAAGTCGTAATTTGAAACTGAAAATAGGTTACCTGGTTGATTGGTTGATACCTGGTTGATTGGTTGATGCAGAGAGTCAGATGCAGGTGCAGAAAGTCAGAATTTAGATAAAAAATCACGCTCAGAAGTCAAATTTCAGACATTTCAGACATTTTGAAAACTGCAGGGGGGTTTGGGCAAAATATGACCTATCGCCGTTTACAGTAATTGGCATATTTTCGGTATGAAACGTCGTAATTTGAAACTGAAAATAGGTGCAGAGAGTCAGAATTCAGCTCAAAAATCACGCTCAGGAGTCAAATTTCCGACATTTCAGACATTTTGAAAACTGCAGGGGGGTTTATGCAAAATATGACCCACCGCTGTTTACAGTAATTGGCATATTTTCGGTATAAAAAGTCGTAATTTGAAAATGAAAATAGGTCCAGAGAGTCAGAATTCGGCTCAAAAATCACGCTCAGGAGTCAAATTTCCGACATTTCAGACATTTTGAAAACTGCAGAGGGGTTTGGGCAAAATATGACCCATCGCCGTTTTCAGTAATTGGCATATTTTCGGTATAAAAAGTCGTAATTTGAAACTGAAAATAGGTGCAGAGCCAGAATTCGGCTCAAAAATCACGCTCAGGAGTCAAATTTCCGACATTTCAGACATTTTGAAAACTGCAGGGGGGTTTAGGCAAAATATGACCCATCGCCGTTTTCAGTAATTGGCATATTTTCGGTATAAAAAGTCGTAATTTGAAACTGAAATTAGGTGCAGAGAGTCAGAATTCGGATAAAAATTCATGCTCAGGAGTCAAATTTCCGACATTTCAGACATTTTTTAAACTGCAGGGGGGTTTGGGCAAAATATGACCCATCGCCGTTTTCAGTAATTGGCATATTTTCGGTATAAAAAGTTGTAATTTGAAACTGAAAATAGGTGCAGAGAGTCCGAATTCGGCTCAAAAATCACGCTCAGGAGTCAAATGTCCGACATTTCAGACATTTTGAAAACTGCAGGGGGGTTTGGGCAAAATATGACCCATCGCCGTTTTCAGTAATTTGGCCGCTAGCGGCAAAAATCGCACGGTTTTTGGCCTCTAGCGGCGAAAATCGTGCGATTTTTGGCCGCTACCAGCGAAAATCGCGCGGTTTTTGGCCGTTAGCGGGAAAAATCGCCTTATTTCGGCCTCTAGCGTCGAAAATCGCCCGATTTTTTGGCTGATAGGGTCCAAAATCGCCTGATTTTTGGCCGCTAGCAGCGAAAATCGCGCGGTTTTTGGCCGCTAGCGGCAAAAATCGACCGACTTTCGCCGTTAGCGGCCAAAAATCGGGTGATTTTTGCAACTAGCGGCCAAAAATCGGGCGATTTTAGCCGCTAGCGGCCAAAAATTTGGCAATTTTTGCCGCTAGCAGCCAAAAAACGGGCGATTTTAACCGCTAGTGGCTAAAAATCAAGCGATTTTTTACACTAATAGTAAAAAATCAGGCGACTTTCGTCGCTAGAGGCCAAAAATTGGGCGATTTTCGCCGCTAGCGGCGAGAAATCAGGCAATTTTTGCCGCTAACAGCCTAAAATCGGGCGATTTTAGCCGCTAGCGGCCAAAAATCGGGCGATTTTAGCCGATAGCGGCCAAAACTCGGGCGATTTAAGCTGCTACCGGCCAAAAATTTGGTGATTTTCGCCGCTAGCAGCCAAAATACAGGCGATTTTCGCCGCTAGTGGCCAAAAATCGGGCGATTTTCGCTGCAAGCAGCCAAAAATCGGGCGATTTTAGCCGCTAGCGGCCAAAAAATCGGGCGATTTTAGCCGCTAGCTGCCAAAAAATCGGGCGATTTTAGCCGCTATCAGCCTAAAATCAGGCGATTTTCGCCGCTAGCGGCCAAAAATCAGGCGATTTTTGCCGCTAGTGGTAAAAAATCGGGTGACTTTCGTCGATAGTGGCTAAAAATCAGGGGACTTTAGCCGCTAGCGGCTAAAAATCAGGCGATTTTCGCCGCTAGCGGCCAAAAATCGGGCGACTTTAGCCGCTAGCGGTAAAAAATTGGGCGATTTTCGCCGCTAGCGGCCAAAAATCGGGCGATTTAAGCCGCTAGCAACCTAAATCGGGCGATTTTAGCCGCTAGCGGCCCAAAAATAGGGCGAGTTTTGCCGCTAGCGGCCCATAATATGGCGATTTTAGCCGCTAGCGGCCTAAATCAGACATAAAAAATCGGGCAACTTTTGCCGGTAATGGCCAAAATTTGGGCGATTTTAATCGCTAGTAGCCAAAAATCGGGCGATTGTTGCCACTAGCAGCCAAAAATCGGGCGATTTTAGCCGCTAGCAGCCTAAGACGGGCGATTTCTGCCGCTAGCGGCCAAAAATTGGGCGATTTTTGCCGCCAGTGTTAAAAAATCGGGCGACTTTCGTCGCTAGCGGCCAAAAATCGGACGATTTTCGCAGCTTGCGGCCAAAACATTGGGCGATTTTAGCCGCTAGCAGCCTAAAATCGGCCGATTTTTGCCACTAGCAGAAAAAAATCGGGCGACTTTAGACGCTTGCAGCCAATAATCGGGCGATTTTCGCCGCTAGCGGCCAAAAATCGGGCGATTTTTGCCGCTAGCGGCCAAAAATCGGGCGATTTTAGCTGCTAGCGGCCAAAAATTGGTCGATTTTCGCCGCAAGCGGCCAAAAATTAGGCAATTTTTGCTGGTAACAGCCTAAAATCGGGCGATTTTAGCAACTAGCGGCCCAAAATCGGGCGATTTTAGCCGCTAGCGGCCAAAAATCGGGCGATTTTAGCTGCTAGCGGCGAAATCTCGCGGTTTTTGGCCGCTAGCAGCAAAAATCGACCGACTTTCGCGGCTAGCGGTAATAAAAGTGGCTATTTTCGCCGTTAGCGGCCAAAAATCGGGCGATTTTAGCCGCTAGCGGCCAAAAATCAGGCGATTTTTGCCGCTAGTGGTAAAAAATCGGGTGACTTTCGTCGATAGCGGCCAAAAATCGGGCGATTTTCGCCGCTAGCGGCAAAAAAATCGGGCGATTTTTGCCGCTAGCAGCCTAAAATCGGGCGATTTTCGCCACTAGCTGCCAAAAATCGGGCGATTTTAGCCGCTAGCGGCCAAAAATCGGGCGATTTTAGCCGCTAGCGGTAAAAAATTGGGCGATTTTCGCCGCTAGCGGCCAAAAATCGGGTGATTTAAGCCGCTAGCAACCTAAATCGGGCGATTTTCGCCGCTAGCGGCCCAAAAATCGGGCGACTTTAGCCGCTAGCGGCAAAAAATCAGGCGATTTTTGACACTACTGGTAAAAAATCAGGCGACTTTCGTCGCTAAAATCGGACGATTTTCGCCGCTAGCGGCCAAAAATCGGGCGATTTTCGCCGCTAGCGGCCAAAAATCGAGAAACTTTAGCCGCTAGCGGCCCAAAATATGGCGATTTTCGCCGCTAGCGGCCAAAAATCGGGCGATTTAAGCCGCTAGCAACCTAAATCAGACGATTTTCGCCGCTAGCGGCCCAAAAATCGGGCGACTTTTGCCGCTAGCGGCCAAAAGTCGGGCGATTTTAAACGCTAGTGGCCAAAAATAAGGCGATTTTTGCCGCTAGCAGCCATAAATCGGGCGACTTTTGCCGCTAGCGGCCAAAAGTCGGGCGATTTTAACCGCTAGTGGCCAAAAATCAGGCGATTTTTGCTGCTAGCAGCCAAAAATCGGGCGATTTTTGCCGCTAGTGGTAAAAAATCGGGCGACTTTCGTCGCTAGCGGCCAGAAATCGGACGATTTTCGCAGCTTGCGTCAAAAAAATTGGGCGATTTTAACCGCTAGCAGCCTAAAATCGGGCGATTTTTGCCACTAGCGCCCAAAAATCGGGCGACTTTAGCCGCTAACAGCCAATAATCGGCCGATTTTCGCCGCTAGCGGACAAAAATCGGGCGACTTTAGCCGCTAGCGGCAAAAAATCGGGCGATTTTTGACACTGCTGGTCAAAAATCAGGCGATTTTTGCCGCTAGCAGCCAAAAATCTGGCGACTTTAGCCGCTAGCGGCAAAAAATCGGGCAATTTTCGCCGCTAACAGCCTAAAATCGGGCGATTAAAGCCGCTAGCGGCCAAAAATTTGGCGATTTTCGCCCCTAGCAGCCAAAATACGGGCGATTTTCGCCGCTAATGGCCAAAAATCGGGCGATTTTAGCCGCTAGTGGCCAAAAATCGGGCGATTTTAGCTGCTAGCGGCCAAAAATTGGTCGATTTTCGCCGCTAGCGGCCAAAAATCAGGCAATTTTCGCTGCTAACAGCCTAAAATCGGGCGTTTTTCGCCCCTAGCGGCCAAAAAACAGACGATTTTCGCCGCTAGCGGCCAAAAATCGGGCGACTTTAGCCGCTAGCGGCCAAAAATCTGGCGATTTTAGCCGCTAGGAGCCTAAATCGGGCGATTTTTGCCGCTAGCGGCCAAAAATCGGGCGACTTTAGCCACTAGCGGTAAAAAATTGGGCGATTTTCGCCGCTAGCGGCCAAAAATCGGGCGATTTAAGCCGCTAGCAACCTAAATCGGGCGATTTTAGCCGCTAGCGGCCAAAAAATAGGGCGAGTTTTGCCGCTAGCGGCCCATAATATGGCGATTTTAGCCGCTAGCGGCCTAAATCAGACGATTTTCGCCGCTAGCGGCCCAAAAATCGGGCAACTTTTGCCGGTAGTGGCCAAAATTTGGGCGATTTTAATCGCTAGTAGCCAAAAATCGGGCGATTTTTGCCGCTAGCAGCCAAAAATCGGGCGATTTTAGCCGCTAGCAGACTAAATCGGGCGATTTTTGCCGCTAGCGGCCAAAAATTGGGCGATTTTTGCCGCCAGTGGTAAAAAATCGAGCGACTTTCGTCGCTAGCGGCCAAAAATCGGACGATTTTCGCAGCTTGCGGCCAAAACATTGGGCGATTTTAGCCGCTAGCAGCCTAAAATCGGCCGATTTTTGCCACTAGCGGAAAAAATTGGGCGACTTTAGACGCTAGCAGCCAATAATCGGGCGATTTTCGCCGCTAGCGGCCAAAAATCGGGCGATTTGACACAACTGGTCAAAAATCAGGCGACTTCCGTCGCTAGCGGCCAAAAATCGGGCGATTTTTGCCGCTAGCGGCCAAAAATCAGGCAATTTTCGCCGCTAACAGCCTAAAATCGGGCGATTTTAGCTGCTAGCGGCCAAAAATCGGGCGATTTTAGCCGCCAGCGGCCAAAAATCGGGCGATTTTAGCTGCTAGCGGCCAAAATTTGTTCGATTTTTGCCGCTAGCAGCCCAAAATCAGGCAATTTTTGCCGCTAACAGCCTAAAATTTGCCGATTTTCGCCGCTAGCAGCCAAAATACGGGCGATTTTCGCCGATAGTGGCCAAAAATCGGGCGATTTTAGCCGCTAGCGTCCAAAAATCGGGCGATTTTAGCCGCTAGCGCCCAAAAATCGGGCGATTTTAGCCGCTAGCGGCCTAAAATCGGGCGATTTTAGCTGCTAGCGGCCAAAAATTGATCGATTTTCGCCGCAAGCGGCCAAAAATTAGGCAATTTTTGCTGGTAACAGCCTAAAATCGGGCGATTTTAGCCACTAGCGGCCCAAAATCGGGCGATTTTAGCCGCTAGCGGCCAAAAATCGGGCGATTTTAGCTGCTAGCGGCGAAATCTCGCGGTTTTTGGCCGCTAGCAGCAAAAATCGACCGACTTTCGCGGCTAGCGGCCAAAAAGGGGCTATTTTCGCCGTTAGCGGCCAAAAATCGGGCGATTTTAGCCGCTAGCGGCCAAAAATCAGGCGATTTTTGCCGCTAGTGGTAAAAAATCGGGTGACTTTCGTCGATAGCGGCCTAAAATCGGGCGATTTTCGCCACTAGCTGCCAAAAATCGGGCGACTTTAGCCGCTAGCGGCCAAAAATCGGGCGATTTTCGCCGCTAGCGGCCAAAAATCGGGCGATTTTAGCCGCTAGCGGTAAAAAATTGGGCGATTTTCGCCGCTAGCGGCCAAAAATCGGGCGATTTAAGCCGCTAGCAACCTAAATCGGGCGATTTTCGCCGCTAGCGGCCCAAAAATCGGGCGACTTTAGCCGCTAGCGTCAAAAAATCAGGCGATTTTTGACACTACTGGTAAAAAATCAGGCGACTTTCGTCGCTAAAATCGGACGATTTTCGCCGCTAGCGGCCAAAAATCGGGCGATTTTCGCCGCTAGCGGCCAAAAATCGGGAAACTTTAGCCGCTAGCGGCCCAAAATATGGCGATTTTCGCCGCTAGCGGCCAAAAATCGGGCGATTTAAGCCGCTAGCAACCTAAATCAGACGATTTTCGCCGCTAGCGGCCCAAAAATCGGGCGACTTTTGCCGCTAGCGGCCAAAAGTCGGGCGATTTTAAACGCTAGTGGCCAAAAATAAGGCGATTTTTGCCGCTAGCAGCCATAAATCGGGCGACTTTTGCCGCTAGCGGCCAAAAGTCGGGCGATTTTAACCGCTAGTGGCCAAAAATCAGGCGATTTTTGCCGCTAGCAGCCAAAAATCGGGTGATTTTTGCCGCTAGTGGTAAAAAATCGGGCGACTTTCGTCGCTAGCGGCCAAAAATCGGACGATTTTCGCAGCTTGCGTCCAAAAAATTGGGCGATTTTAGCCGCTAGCAGCCTAAAATCGGGCGATTTTTGCCACTAGCGCCCAAAAATCGGGCGACTTTAGCCGCTAACAGCCAATAATCGGCCGATTTTCGCCGCTAGCGGACAAAAATCGGGCGACTTTAGCCGCTAGCGGCAAAAAATCGGGCGATTTTTGACACTGCTGGTCAAAAATCAGGCGATTTTTGCCGCTAGCAGCCAAAAATCTGGCGACTTCAGCCGCTAGCGCAAAAAATCGGGCGATTTTTGACACTACTGGTCAAAAATCAGGCGACTTTCGTCGCTAGCGGACAAAAATCGGGCGATTTTCGCCGCGAGCGGCCAAAAATCAGGCATTTTTCGCCGCTAACAGCCTAAAATCGGGCGATTAAAGCCGCTAGCGGCCAAAAATTTGGCGATTTTCGCCCCTAGCAGCCAAAATACGGGCGATATTCGCCGCTAATGGCCAAAAATCGGGCGATTTTAGCCGCTAGTGGCCAAAAATCGGGCGATTTTAGCTGCTAGCGGCCAAAAATTGGTCGATTTTCGCCGCTAGCGGCCAAAAATCAGGCAATTTTTGCTGCTAACAGCCTAAAATCGGGCGATTTTCGCCCCTAGCGGCCAAAAAACAAACGATTTTCGCCGCTAGCGGCCAAAAATCGGGCGATTTTAGCCGCTAGCGGCCTAAATCAGACGATTTTCGCCGCTAGCGGCCAAAAGTCGGGCGATTTTAACCGCTAGTGGCCAAAAATCAGGCGATTTTTGCCGCTAGCAGCCAAAAATCGGGCGACTTTTGCCGCTAGCGGCCAAAAGTCGGGCGATTTTAACCGCTAGTGGCCAAAAATCAGGCGATTTTTGCCGCTAGCAGCCAAAAATCGGGCGACTTTTGCCGCTAGCGGCCAAAAGTCGGGCGATTTTAACCGCTAGTGGTAAAAAATCGGGCGATTTTCGCAGCTTGCGTCCAAAAAATTGGGCGATTTTAGCCGCTAGCAGCCTAAAATCGGGCGATTTTTGCCACTAGCGGCAAAAGTCGCCCGATTTCTGGCTGCTAGTTGCGAAAAGTTTTAGTTTTAGCTGCTAACAGCCTAAAATCGGGCGATTTTAGCCACTAGCGGCCCAAAATCGGGCGATTTTAGCCGCTAGCGGCCAAAAATCGACCGTCTTTCGCGGCTAGCGGCCAAAAAAAGGGGCTATTTTCGCCGCTGGCGGCCAAAAAAGGGGCTATTTTCGCCGTTAGCGGGCAAAAATCGGGCGATTTTAGCAGCTAGCGGCCAAAAATCAGGCGATTTTTGCCGCTAGTGGTAAAAAATCGGGTGACTTTCGTCGATAGCGGCCAAAAATTGGGCTATTTTCGCCGCTAGCGGCAAAAAAATCGGGCGAGTTTTGCCGCTAGCAGCTTAAAATCGGGCGATTTTCGCCGCTAGCAGCCTAAAATCGGGTGATTTTCGCAACTAGCTGCCAAAAATCGGGCGACTTTAGCTGCTAGCGGCCAAAAATCGGGCGATTTTCGTCGCTAGCGGCCAAAAATCGGGCGACTTTAGCCGCTAGCGGTCAAAAATCGGGCGATTTTCGCACCTAGCGGTCAAAAATCGGGCGATTTTAGCCGCTAGCGGCCAAAAATCGGGCGATTTAAGCCGCTAGCAACCTAAATCGGGCGATTTTCGCCGCTAGCGGCCCAAAAATCGGGCGACTTTTGCCACTAGCGGCCAAAAATATGGCGATTTTAGCCGCTAGCGGCCTAAATCAGATGATTTTCGCCGCTAGCGGCCCAAAAATCGAACGATTTTTGCCGCTAGCGGTCAAAAGTCGGGCGATTTTAACCCCTAGTGGCCAAAAATCGGGAGATTTTCGCGCTAGCGGCCATAAATCTGGCGATTTTAGCCGCTAGGAGCCTAACTCGGGCGATTTTTGCCGCTAGTGGTAAAAAATCGGGCTACTTTCGTCGCTAGCGCCAAAAAATCGGGTGATTTTCGCCGCTTGTATCCAAAAAATTGGGCGATTTTAGCCACTAGCAGCCTAAAATCGGGCGATTTTTGCCACTTGCGGCCAAAAATCGGGCGACTTTAGCCGCTAGCAGTCAATAATCGGGCGATTTTCGCCGCTAGCGGCCAAAAATCGGGAAACTTTAGCCGCTAGGGGCCAAAAATCCAGCGATTTTTTAAACTACTGGTAAAAAATCAGGCGACTTTCGTCGCTAGCGGCCAAAAATTGGGCGATTTTCGCCGCTAGCAGCCTAAATCGGGCAATTTTTGCCGCTAGCAGCCAAAAATCGGGCGATTTTAGCCGCTAGCAGCCTAAATCGGGCGATTTTTGCCGCTAGCCGCCAAAAATTGGGCGATTTTTGCCGCCAGTGGTAAAAAATCGAGCGAATTTCGTCGCTAGCGGCCAAAAATCGGACGATTTTCGCAGCTTGCAGCCAAAACATTGGGCGATTTTAGCCGCTAGCAGCCTAAAATCGGCCGATTTTTGCCACTAGCGGAAAAAAATTGGGCGACTTTAGACGCTAGCAGCCAATAATCGGGCGATTTTCGCCGCTAGCGGCCAAAGATCGGGCGACTTTAGCCGCTAGCGGCAAAAATTCGGGCGATTTGACACTACTGGTCAAAAATCAGGCGACTTTCGTCGCTAGCGGCCAAAAATCGGGCGATTTTCGCCGCTAGCGGCCAAAAATCAGGCAATTTTCGCCGCTAACAGCCTAAAATCGGGCGATTTTAGCTGCTAGCGGCCAAAAATCGGGCGATTTTAGCCGCCAGCGGCCAAAAATCGGGCGATTTTAGCTGCTAGCGGCCAAAATTTGTTCGATTTTTGCCGCTAGCAGCCCAAACTCAGGCAATTTTTGCCGCTAACAGCCTAAAATTTGCCGATTTTCGCCGCTAGCAGCCAAAATACGGGCGATTTTCGCCGATAGTGGCCAAAAATCGGGCGATTTTAGCCGCTAGCGTCCAAAAATCGGGCGATTTTAGCCGCTAGCGGCCAAAAATCGGGCGATTTTAGCTGCTAGCGGCCAAAAATTGATCGATTTTCGCCGCAAGCGGCCAAAAATTAGGCAATTTTTGCTGGTAACAGCCTAAAATCGGGCGATTTTAGCCACTAGCGGCCCAAAATCGGGCGATTTTAGCTGCTAGCGGCCAAATATCGGGCGATTTTAGCTGCTAGCGGCGAAATCTCGCGGTTTTTGGCCGCTAGCAGCAAAAATCGACCGACTTTCGCGGCTAGCGGCCAAAAAGGGGCTATTTTCGCCGTTAGCGGCCAAAAATCGGGCGATTTTAGCCGCTAGCGGCCAAAAATCAGGCGATTTTTGCCGCTAGTGGTAAAAAATCGGGTGACTTTCGTCGATAGCGGCCAAAAATCGCCCGATTTTTGCTGCTAGCGGCCAAAAATCGGGGGATTTAAGCTGTTAGCGGCCAAAAATTTGGCGATTTTCGCCGCTAGCAGCCAAAAATCGGGCGATTTTCGCTGCTAGCTGCCAAAAATCGGGCGATTTTAGCCGCTAGCGACCAAAATATCGGGCGATTTTAGCCGCTATCAGCCTAAAATCAGCCGATTTTCGCCGCTAGTGGTAAAAAATCGGGTAACTTTCGTCGATAGCGGCCAAAAGTCGGGCGATTTTCGCCGCTAGCGGCAAAAAAATCGGGCGATTTTTGCCGCTAGCAGCCTAAAATCGGGCGATTTTCGCCACTAGCTGCCAAAAATCGGGCAACTTTAGCCGCTAGCGGCCAAAAGTCAGGCGATTTTCGCCACTAGCGGCCAAAAATCGGGCGACTTTAGCCACTAGCAGTAAAAAATTGGGCGATTTAAGCCGCTAGAAACCTAAATCGGGCGATTTTCGCCGCTAGCGGCCCAAAAATCGGGCGACTTTTGCCGCTAGCGGCCCAAAATATGGCGATTTTAGCCGCTAGCGGCCTAAATCAGACGATTTTCGCCGCTAGCGGCCAAAAGTCGGGCGATTTTAACCGCTAGTGGCCAAAAATCAGGCGATTTTTGCCGCTAGCAGCCAAAAATCTGGCGACTTTTGCCCCTAGCGGCTAAAAGTCGGGCGATTTTAACCGCTAGTGGCCAAAAATCAGGCGATTTTTGCCGCTAGCAGCCAAAAATCGGGCGACTTTTGCCGCTAGCGGCCAAAAGTCGGGCGATTTTAACCGCTAGTGGCCAAAAATCAGGCGATTTTTGCCGCTAGCAGCCAAAAATCGGGCGACTTTTGCCGCTAGCGGCCAAAAGTCGGGCGATTTTAACCGCTAGTGGCCAAAAATCAGGCGATTTTTGCCGCTAGCAGCCAAAAATCGGGCGACTTTTGCCGCTAGCGGCCAAAAGTCGGGCGATTTTAACCGCTAGTGGTAAAAAATCGGGCGATTTTCGCAGCTTGCGTCCAAAAAATTGGGCGATTTTAGCCGCTAGCAGCCTAAAATCGGGCGATTTTTGCCACTAGCGGCAAAAGTCGCCCGATTTTTGGCTGCTAGTTGCGAAAAGTTTTAGTTTTAGCTGCTAACAGCCTAAAATCGGGCGATTTTAGCCACTAGCGGCCCAAAATCGGGCGATTTTAGCCGCTAGCGGCCAAAAATCGACCGTCTTTCGCGGCTAGCGGCCAAAAAAAGGGTCTATTTTCGCCGCTAGCGGCCAAAAAAGGGGCTATTTTCGCCGTTAGCGGGCAAAAATCGGGCGATTTTAGCAGCTAGCGGCCAAAAATCAGGCGATTTTTGCCGCTAGTGGTAAAAAATCGGGTGACTTTCGTCGATAGCGGCCAAAAATCGGGCGATTTTCGCCGCTAGCGGCAAAAAAATCGGGCGATTTTTGCCGCTAGCAGCCTAAAATCGGGCGATTTTCGCCGCTAGCAGCCTAAAATCGGGCGATTTTCGCAACTAGCTGCCAAAAATCGGGCGACTTTAGCTGCTAGCGGCCAAAAATCGGGCGATTTTCGTCGCTAGCGGCCAAAAATCGGGCGACTTTAGCCGCTAGCGGTCAAAAATCGGGCGATTTTCGCACCTAGCGGTCAAAAATCGGGCGATTTTAGCCGCTAGCGGCCAAAAATCGGGCGATTTAAGCCGCTAGCAACCTAAATCGGGCGATTTTCGCCGCTAGCGGCCCAAAAATCGGGCGACTTTTGCCACTAGCGGCCAAAAATATGGCGATTTTAGCCGCTAGCGGCCTAAATCAGATGATTTTCGCCGCTAGCGGCCCAAAAATCGAACGATTTTTGCCGCTAGCGGTCAAAAGTCGGGCGATTTTAACCCCTAGTGGCCAAAAATCGGGAGATTTTAGCCGCTAGGAGCCTAACTCGGGCGATTTTTGCCGCTAGTGGTAAAAAATCGGGCTACTTTCGTCGCTAGCGCCAAAAAATCGGGTGATTTTCGCCGCTTGCATCCAAAAAATTGGGCGATTTTAGCCACTAGCAGCCTAAAATCGGGCGATTTTTGCCACTTGCGGCCAAAAATCTGGCGACTTTAGCCGCTAGCAGTCAATAATCGGGCGATTTTCGCCGCTAGCGGCCAAAAATCGGGAAACTTTAGCCGCTAGGGGCCAAAAATCCAGCGATTTTTTAAACTACTGGTAAAAAATCAGGCGACTTTCGTCGCTAGCGGCCAAAAATTGGGCGATTTTCGCCGCTAGCGGCCAAAAATCAGGCAATTTTCGCCGCTAACAGCCTAAAATCGGGCGATTTTAGCTGCTAGCGGCCCAAAATCGGCCGATTTTAGCCGCTAGCGGCCAAAAATCGGGCGATTTAGGCAGCTAGCGGCCAAAAATTTGGCGATTTTCGCCGCTAGCAGCCAAAATACGGGCGATTTTCGCCGCTAGTGGCCAAAAATCGGGCGATTTTCGCTGCTAGCAGCCAAAAATCGGGCGATTTTAGCCGCTAGCGGCCAAAAAATCGGGCGATTTTAGCCGCTATCAGCCTAAAATCAGGCGATTTTCGCCACTAGCGGCCAAAAATCAGGCGATTTTTGCCGCTTGTGGTAAAAAATCGGGTGACTTTCGTCGATAGCGGCCAAAAATCGGGCGATTTTAGCCGCTAGCGGCCAAAAATTGACCGACTTTCGCGGCTAGCGGCCAAAAAAGGGGCTATTTTCGCCGCTAGCGGCCAAAAAAGGGGCTATTTTCGCCGTTAGCGTGCAAAAATCGGGCGATTTTAGCCGCTAGCGGCCAAGGCGATTTTTGCCGCTAGTGGTAAAAACTCGGGTGACTTTCGTCGATAGCGGCCAAAAATCGGGCGATTTTCGCCGCTAGCGTAAAAAAAATCGGGCGATTTTTGCCGCTAGCAGCCTAAAATCGGGCGATTTTCGTCGCTAGCAGCCTAAAATCGGGCGATTTTCGCAACTAGCTGCCAAAAATCGGGCGACTTTAGCTGCTAGCGGCCAAAAATCGGGCGATTTTCGTCGCTAGCGGCCAAAAATCGGGCGACTTTAGCCGCTAGCGGTCAAAAATCGGGCGATTTTCGCCGCTAGCGGCCAAAAATCGGGCGATTTTCGCACCTAGCGGGCAAAAATCGGGCGATTTTAGCCGCTAGCGGCAAAAATCGGGCGATTTAAGCCGCTAGCAACCTAAATAGGGCGATTTTCGCCGCTAGCGGCCCAAAAATCGGGCGACTTTTGCCGCTAGCGGCCACAAATATGGCGATTTTAGCCGCTAGCGGCCTAAATCAGATAATTTTCGCCGCTAGCGGCCCAAAAATCGAACGATTTTTGCCGCTAGCGGTCAAAAGTCGGGCGATTTTAACCGCTAGTGGCCAAAAATCGGGAGATTTTCGCCGCTAGCGGCCAAAAATCTGGCGATTTTAGCCGCTAGGAGCCTAAATCGGGCGATTTTTGCCGCTAGCGGCCAAAAATCGGGCGATTTTTGCCGCTAGTGGTAAAAAATCGGGCGACTTTCGTCGCTAGCGGCCAAAAATCGGGTGATTTTCGCCGCTTGCATCCAAAAAATTGGGCGATTTTAGCCACTAGCAGCCTAAAATCGGGCGATTTTTGCCACTTGCGGCCAAAAATCGGGCGACTTTAGCCGCTAGCAGCCAATAATCGGGCGATTTTCGCCGCTAGCGGCCAAAAATCGGGAAACTTTAGCTGTTAGGGACCAAAAATTCAGCGATTTTTTAAACTACTGGTAAAAAATCAGGCGACTTTCGTCGCTAGCGGCCAAAAATTAGGCGATTTTCGCCGCGTGCGGCCAAAAATCAGGCAATTTTCGCCGCTAACAGCCTAAAATCGGGCGATTTTAGCCGCTAGCGGCCAAAAATCGGGCGATTTTAGCCGCTAGCGGCCAAAAATCGGGCGATTGAAGCTGCTAGCGGCCAAAAATTTGGCGATTTTCGCCACTAGCAGCCAAAATACGGGCGATTTTCGCCGCTAGTGGCCAAAAATCGGGCGATTTTCGCTGCTAGCAGCCAAAAATCGGGCGATTTTAGCCGCTAGCGGCCAAAAAATCGGGCGATTTTAGCCGCTATCAGCCTAAAATCAGGCGATTTTCGCCGCTAGCGGCCAAAAATTAGGCGATTTTTGCCGCTTGTGGTAAAAAATCGGGTGACTTTCGTCGATAGCGGCCAAAAATCGGGGGACTTTCGCCGCTAGCGGCAAAAAAATCGGGCGATAATTGCCGCTAGCAGCCTAAAATCGGGCGATTTTCGCAACTAGCTGCCAAAAATCGAGCGACTTTAGCCGCTAGCGGCCAAAAATCGGGCGATTTTCGCCGCTAGTGGCCAAAAATCGGGCGACTTTAGCCGCTAGCGGTCAAAAATCGGGCGATTTTCGCTGCTATCGGCAAAAAATCGGGCGATTTTCGAACGCTAGCGGTCAAAAATCGGGCGATTTTAGCCGCTAGCGGACAAAAATCAGACGATTTTCGCTGCTAGCAACCAAAAATCGGGCGATTTTTGTCGCTAGTGGCCAAAAATCGGGCGACTTTCGTCGCTAGCGGCCAAAAATCGGGTGATTTTCGCCACTTGCGGCCAAAAAATTGGGCGATTTTTGCCGCTAGCAGCCTAAAATAGGGCGATTTTTGCCACTTGCGGCCAAAAATCGGGCGACTTTACCCCCTAGCAGCCAATAATCGGGCGATTTTCGCCGCTAGCGGCCAAAAATCAGGCGACTTTAGCCGCTAGCGGCAAAAAATCGGGCGATTTTTGACACTACTGGTCAAAAATCAGGCGACTTTCGTCGCTAGCGGCCAAAAATCGAACGATTTTCGCCGCTAGCGGCCAAAAATCAGGCAATTTTCGCCGCTAGCAGCCTAAAATCGGTCGATTTTAGCCACTAGCGGCCAAAAATCGGCCGATTTTAGCAGCTAGCGGCCAAAAATCGGGCGATTTTAGCCACTAGCAACCAAAAATCGGGCGATTTTTGTCGCTAGTGGCCAAAAATCAGGCGATTTTCGCCGCTAGCATCCTAAAATAGGGTGATTTTAGCCGCTAGCGGCCAAAAATCGGGCGATTTTAGCCGCTACCGGCCAAAAATCCGGCGATTTTAGCAGCTAGCGGCCAAAAAATTTGCGATTTTCGCCACTAGCGGCCAAAAATCGAGAGGTTTTTGCCGCTAGCGGGCAAAAATCGGGCGATTTTAGCCGCTAGTGGCCAAAAATTTGGCGATTTTCGCCGCTAGCGGCCGGAAATCGGGAGGTTTTAGCCGCTAGCGGGCAAAAATCGGCCGATTTTAGCCGCTAGCGGCCCAAAAATCGGGCGACTTTTACCGCTAGCAGCCTAAAATCGGGCGATTTTCGCCACTAGCAGCCAAAAATCGGGCGTTTTTAGCCGCTACGGGCCCAAAAATCGGGCGACTTTTGCCGCTAGCGGCCAAAAATCGGGCGATTTTCGCCGCTAGCAGCCTTAAATCGCCTGATTTTCGCCGCTAGCGGGCATAAATCGGCCGATTTTCGTCGCTAGCAGCCAGAAATCGCCCGATTTTCGCCGCTAGCATCCTAAAATCGGGCGATTTTAGCCGCTAGCGGCCAAAAATCGTGCGATTTTAGCCGCTAGCAGCCAAAAATCGGGCGATTTTCGCCACTAGCGGCCAAAATACGGGCAATTTTCTGCGCTAGCGGCCAAAAATCGTGCGATTTTAGCCGCTAGCAGCCAAAAATCGGGCGATTTTCGCCACTAGCGGCCAAAATACGGGCAAATTTCTGCGCTAGCGGCCAAAAATCGTGCGATTTTAGCCGCTAGCAGCCAAAAATCGGGCGATTTTCGCCACTAGCGGCCAAAATACGGGCAATTTTCTGCGCTAGCGGCCAAAAATCGTGCGATTTTAGCCGCTAGCAGCCAAAAATCGGGCGATTTTCGCCACTAGCGGCCAAAATACGGGCAATTTTCTGCGCTAGCGGCCAAAAATCGGGTGATTTTAGCCGCTAGCAGCCAAAAATCGGGCGATTTTCGCCACTAGCGGCCAAAATACGGGCAATTTTCGGCGCTAGCGGGCAAAAATCGTGCGATTTTAGCCGCTAGCAGCCAAAAATCGGACGATTTTCGCTACTAGCAGCCAAAATACGGGCAATTTTCGGCGCTAGCGGCCAAAAATCGGGCGTTTTTAGCCGCTAGCGGCCAAAATTTAAGAAAAATTACAGGGGGGGTAGGGGGGGTGGGGGAGTCGGGGGTGGGGGGTGGTAGGGGGGATGGGAAGGGGGGGAGGGGGGGATCTTACAAAAAATCATAAAATCCTACTAAAAATTAAAGGAATTTTTTAATTTAAGAAAAATTACAGGTGTGGTAGGGGGTGGGGGTTAAAAAACTTTTAATTTTTAGTAGGATTTTATGATTTTTTGTAAGATCCCCCCCCCTCCCCCCCTATCCATCCTTCCTACCCCTTCCCAAAAAATTGGGCTACTTTTGCTACTATTAGCCCAATTTTTTTTTGCTACTTTTGCTACCAGTAGCCAAAAAATTGGGCTACTTGTGCTACTAAAAGACAAAAATTGGGTAATTTTCGCTACTAGTAGCCCAAAAATTTGGCTACTTTTGCTACTAGTAGCCCAAAATTGGGCTACTTATAGCCCAAAAATTGCGCTATTCAGCAGAAAAATGGGGCTAATTTCGCTAATGGCAGCCCAAAAATTGGGCTACTTTTGCTACTAGTAGCCCCAAATTGGGCTACCTTTGCTACTATTAGCCTAAAATTGACTACTTTTGCTACTAGTAGCCCAAAAATTGGGCTACTTTCTACTTTCGCTCAAAATATGGAGAAGTCTCTGATAATTCTCTTGAGGGAGCTGTTAGGTAATAAATATCTTTCTGGTTATCAGCCATTCGACTAATGTATTCTGGAAGTGTCTTCTCCCCGTTAGGTTTTGCAGATGAATCATACATTATTAGTTTGTCAATCTCTTCCTTCTCCACTTGCTCCTGGGATAAAAGAATACCTGCAAATACAGTTATTAAATTAAAATGCAAACCATGTCTATTTATTAATAAGCAATCAAACAGTACTTCAAGTCCTAAATCCTATACCAATAAATAATTATTAAAATAAAAAAAACAGCATTGAATGTCAGCGAAATCGCCAGTTTCTGGCTGAACCCGGAGGCTCCGTGAAGCTATCATTGCTGATCAACACTTTGACTAACCTAACGCGCGAGGCTCAGCCCACCCCAAGGTCGACCTGGCCGATTCACTTCAAGATGAGCATGTAAGCGCTCACACGCACTAAAATGTGTGTACTCTTTTCAATTTTCTCACATAATTTTTATGCTACGTCTTTTATTTTGGTATCGAATTGTTCGAATTGCTCAAACCCCCCTGCAGTTTTAAAAATATAAAAACATCCCAAATTCCACACTAGATCTACAATTTGGAGCCAAAATCTGACTCTCTGCACGTATTCGCAGTTTGAAGTACCGACTTTTTATACCAATAATATGCCAATTACTAAGAGCAGCGGTGGGTCACATTTTACCCAAACCCCCTGCAGTTTTCAAAATATCCTAAACATCCCAAATTCGACTCCAGAGCCACATTTTGGAGCCAAAATCAGGCTCTCTGCACGTATTCTCAGTTTGAAATTCCGACTTTTTATACCGAAAAAATGCATATTACTGAAAGCGGCGGTGGGTCACATTTTGCCCACACCCCCCTGCAGTTTCAAAATATCCCAATTATCCCAAATTCGCTACCCGAGTCATATTTTCGACCCAAATTCTGGCTCTCTGCACCTATTCGCAGTTTGAAATTCCTACTTTTTATACCAAAAATCTGCCAATTACTGAAAACGGCGGTGGGTCACATTTTGCCCAAACCCCCCCTGCAGTTTTCAAAATATCCCAAACATCCCAAATTCGATACCTGAGCAATACTTTGGACCAAAATTCTGGCTCTCTGCACCTATTCGCCGTTTGAAATTCCTACTTTTTATACAAAAAATCTGCCAATTACTGAAACCGGCGGTGGGTCACATTTTGCCCAAACCCCCCTACAGTTTTTTTAATATCCCAAACATCCCAAATTCGATACCTGAGCCATATTTTCAACCCAAATTCTGGCTCTCTGCACCTATTCGCAGTTTGAAATTCCGAATTTTTATACCAAAAATATGCCAATTACTGAAAGCAGCGGTGGGTCACATTTTGCCCAAACCACCCTGCAGTTTTCAAAATATCCCAAACATCCAAAATTCGATACCTGAGCCATATTGTTGACCCAAATTCTGGCTCTCTGCACCTATTCTCAGTTTGAAATTCCGACTTTTTATACCAAAAATATGCCAATTACTGAAAGCAGCGGTGGGTCACATTTTTCCCAAACCCCCCTGCAGTTTTCAAAATATCCCAAACATCCAAAATTCGATACCCGAGCCATATTGTTGACCCAAATTCTGGCTCTCTGCACCTATTCGCAGTTTGAAATTCCGAATTTTATACCAAAAATTTGCAAATTACTGAAAGCGGCGGTGGGTCACATTTTGCTCAAACCCCCCTGCAGTTTTCAATATATCCCAAACATCCAAAATTCGATACCTGAGCCATATTTTGGACCCAAATTCTGGCTCTCTGCACCTATTCGCAGTTTGAAATTCCGAATTTTATACCAAAAATTTGCAAATTACTGAAAGCGGCGGTGGGTCACATTTTGCTCAAACCCCCCTGCAGTTTTCAAAATATCCCAAACATCCAAAATTCGATACCTGAGCCATATTTTGGACCCAAATTCTGACTCTATGCACCTATTCGCTGTTTGAAATTCCGACTTTTTTTACCAAAAATATGCCAATTACTGAAAGCGGCGGTGGGTCACATTTTGCCCAAACCCCCCTGCAGTTTTTAAAATATCCCAAATTCGATACCTGAGCCATATTTTGGACCCAAATTCTGGCTCTCTGCACCTATTCGCCGTTTGAAGTTCCGAATTTTTATACCAAAAATCTGCCAATTACTGAAAGCGGCGGTGGGTCACATTTTGCCCAAACCCCCCTGCATTTTTAAAAATATCCCAAACATCCCAAATTCAATACCTGAGCCATATTTTGGACCCAAATTCTGGCTCTCTGCACCTATTCGCAGTTTGAAATTCCGACTTTTTATACCAAAAATCTGCCAATTACTGAAAGCGGCAGTGGGTTACATTTTGCCCAAACCCCCCTGCAGTTTTCAAAATATCCCAAACATCCCAAATTCGATACCTGAGCAATATTTTGGACCCAAATTCTGGCTCTCTGCACCTATTCTCAGTTTGAAATTCCGACTTTTTATAGCAAAAATATGCCAATTACTGAAAGCAGCGGTGGGTCACATTTTTCCCAAACCCCCCTGCAGTTTTCAAAATATCCCAAACATCCAAAATTCGATACCCTAGCCATATTGTTGACCCAAATTCTGGCTCTCTGCACCTATTCGCAGTTTGAAATTCCGAATTTTCTACCAAAAATTTGCAAATTACTGAAAGCGGCGGTGGGTCACATTTTTCCCAAACCCCCCTGCATTTTTCAAAATATCCCAAACATCCCAAATTCGATACCTGAGCCATATTTTGGACCCAAATTCTGGCTCTCTGCACCTATTCGCAGTTTGAAATTACGACTTTTTATACAAAAAATATGCCAATTACTGAAAGCGCCGGTGGGTCACATTTTGCCCAAACCCCCTTGCAGTTTTTAAAATATCCCAAACATCTCAAACTCGATACCTGAGCTATATTTTGGACCCAAATTCTGGCTCTCTGCACCTATTCGCTGTTTGAAATTCCGACTTTTTTTACCAAAAATCTGCCAATTACTGAAAGCGGCGGTGGGTCACATTTTGCCCAAACCCCCCTGCAGTTTTCAAAATATCCCAAACATACCAAATTCGACACCTGAGCCATATTTTCGACCCAAATTCTGGCTCTCTGCACCTGTTCGCAGTTTGAAATTCCGACTTTTATACCAAAAATTTGCAAATTACTGAAAGCGGCGGTGGGTCACATTTTGCCCAAACCCCCCTGCAGTTTTCAAAATTTCCCAAACATCCCAAATTCGATACCTGAGCCATACTTTAGATCCAAATTCTGGCTCTCTGCACCTATTCGCCGTTTGAAATTCCTACTTTTTATACAAAAAATCTGCCAATTACTGAAACCGGCGGTGGGTCACATTTTGTCCAAACCCCCCTGCAAATTTCAAAATATCCCAAACATCCCAAATTTGATACCTGAGCTATATTTTGAACCCAAATTCAGGCTCTCTGCACCTATTCGCATTTTGAAATTCCGACTTTTTATACCAAAAACATGCCAATTACTGAAAGCGGCGGTGGGTCACATTTTGCCCAAACCCCCCTGCAGTTTTCAAAATATCCAAAACATCCCAAATTCGATACCTGAGCCATATTTTGGACCCAAATTCTGGCTCTCTGCACCTATTCGCAGTTTGAAATTCCGACTTTTTATACCAAAAATATGCCAATTACTGAAAGCCTCGGTGGGTCACATTTTGCCCAAACCCCCCTGCAGTTTTCAAAATATCCAAAACATCCCAAATTCGATACCTGAGCCATATTTTGGATCCAAATTCTGACTCTCTGCACTTATTCGCTGTTTGAAATTCCGACTTTTTATACAAAAAATCTGCCAATTACTGAAAGCAGCGGTGGGTCACATTTTGCCCAAACCCCCCTGCAGTTTTCGAAATATCCCAAACATCCCAAGATTGATACCCGAGCCATATTTTTGACCCAAATTCTGGCTCTCTGCACCTATTCACAGTTTGAAATTCTGAATTTTATACCAAAAATTTGCAAATTACTAAAAGCGGCGGTGGGTCACATTTTGCCCAAACCCCCCTGCATTTTTCAAAATATCTCAAACATCCCAAATTCGATACCTGAGCCATATTTTGGATCCAAATTCTGGCTCTCTGCACCTATTCGCAGTTTGAAATTCCGACTTTTTATACCAAAAATCTGCCAATTACTGAAAGCGGCAGTGGGTTACATTTTGCCCAAACCCCCCTGCAGTTTTCAAAATATCCCAAACATCCCAAATTCGATACCTGAGCAATATTTTGGACCCTAATTCTGGCTCTCTGCACCTATTCTCAGTTTGAAATTCCGACTTTTTATAGCAAAAACATGCCAATTACTGAAAGCAGCGGTGGGTCACATTTTTCCCAAACCCCCCTGCAGTTTTCAAAATATCCCAAACATCCAAAATTCGATACCCTAGCCATATTGTTGACCCAAATTCTGGCTCTCTGCACCTATTCGCAGTTTGAAATTCCGAATTTTATACAAAAAATTTGCAAATTACTGAAAGCGGCAGTGGGTCACATTTTTCCCAAACCCCCCTGCATTTTTCAAAATATCCCAAACATCCCAAATTCGATACCTGAGCCATATTTTGGACCCAAATTCTGGCTCTCTGCACCTATTCGCAGTTTGAAATTACGACTTTTTATACCAAAAATATGCCAATTACTGAAAGCGGCAGTGGGTCACATTTTTCCCAAACCCCCCTGCATTTTTCAAAATATCCCAAACATCCCAAACTCGATACCTGAGTTATATTTTGGACCCAAATTCTGGCTCTCTGCACCTATTCGCTGTTTGAAATTCCGACTTTTTTTACCAAAAATATGCCAATTACTGAAAGCGGCGGTGGGTCACATTTTGCCCAAACCCCCCTGCAGTTTTTAAAATATCCCAAATTCGATACCTGAGCCATATTTTGGACCCAAATTCTGGCACTCTGCACCTATTCGCCGTTTGAAGTTCCGAATTTTTATACCAAAAATCTGCCAATTACTGAAAGTGGCGGTGGGTCACATTTTGCTCAAACCCCCCTGCATTTTTAAAAATATCCCAAACATCCCAAATTCGATACCTGAGCCATATTTTGGACCCAAATTCTGGCTCTCTGCACCTATTCGCAGTTTGAAATTCCGACTTTTTATACCAAAAATCTGCCAATTACTGAAAGCGGCGGTGGGTTACATTTTGCCCAAACCCCCCTGCAGTTTTCAAAATATCCCAAACATACCAAATTCGACACCTGAGCCATATTTTCGACCCAAATTCTGGCTCTCTGCACCTGTTCGCAGTTTGAAATTCCGACTTTTATACCAAAAATTTGCAAATTACTGAAAGGGGCGGTGGGTCACATTTTGCCCAAACCCCCCTGCAGTTTTCAAAATATCCCAAACACCCCAAATTCGATACCTGAGCAATATTTTGGACCCAAATTCTGGCTCTCTGCACCTATTCGCAGTTTGAAATTCCGACTTTTTATACCAAAAATATGCCAATTACTGAAAGCAGCGGTGGGTCACATTTTGCCCAAACCCCCCTGCTGTTTTCAAAATATCTCAAACATCCCAAATTCGATACCTGAGCCATATTTTGGATCCAAATTCTGGCTCTTTGCACCTATTCGCCGTTTGAAATTCCTACTTTTTATACAAAAAATCTGCCAATTACTGAAACCGGCGGTGGGTCACATTTTGTCCAAACCCCCCTGCAAATTTCAAAATATCCCAAACATCCCAAATTTGATACCTGAGCTATATTTTGAACCCAAATTCAGGCTCTCTGCACCTATTCGCATTTTGAAATTCCGACTTTTTATACCAAAAACATGCCAATTACTGAAAGCGGCGGTGGGTCACATTTTGCCCAAACCCCCCTGCATTTTTCAAAATATCTCAAACATCCCAAATTCGATACCTGAGCCATATTTTGGATCCAAATTCTGGCTCTCTGCACCTATTCGCAGTTTGAAATTCCGACTTTTTATACAAAAAATATGCCAATTACTGAAATCGGCGGTGTGTCACATTTTGCCCAAACCCCCCCGCAGTTTTCAAAATATCCCAAACATCCCAAATTCGATACCTGAGCCATATTTTGGACCCAAATTCTGGCTCTCTGCACCTATTCGCAGTTTGAAATTCCTACTTTTTATACCAAAAATCTGCCTATTACTGAAAGCGGCGGTGGGTCACATTTTGCCCAAACCCCCCAGCAGTTTTCAAAATATCCCAAACATCCCAAATTCGATACCTGAGCCATATTTTAGACCCAAATTCTGGCTCTCTGCAACGATTCGCAGTTTGAAATTCCGACTTTTTATACCAAAAATATGCCAATTACTGAAACCGGCGGTGGGTCACATTTTGCTCAAACCCTTCTGCAGTTTTCAAAATTTCCCAAACATCCCAAATTCGATACCTGAGCCATATTTTAGACCCAAGTTCTGGCTCTCTGCACCTATTCGCAGTTTGAAATTTCGACTTTTTATACCAAAAATCTGCCAATTACTGAAAGCAGCGGTGGGTCACATTTTGCCCAAACCCCCCTGCAGTTTTCAAAATATCCCAAACATCCTAAATTCGATCCCTGAGCCATATTTTGGACCCAAATTCTGGCTCTCTGCACCTATTCGCAGTTTGAAATTCCGACTTTTTATACCAAAAATTTGCCAATTACTGAAAGCGGCGGTGGGTCACATTTTGCCAAAACCCCCCTGCAGTTTTCAAAATATCCCAAACATCCCAAATTCGATACCTGAGCCATATTTTGGACCCAAATTCTGGCTCACTGCACCTATTCGCAGTTTGAAATTCCGACTTTTTATACCAAAAATATGCCAATTACTGAAAGCGGCGGTGGGTCACATTTTGCCCAAACCCCCCTGCAGTTTTCAAAATATCCCAAACATCCCAAATTCGATACCTGAGCCATATTTTAGACCCAAATTCTGGCTCTCTGCAATGATTCGCAGTTTGAAATTCCGACTTTTTATACCAAAAATATGCCAATTACTGAAACCGGCGGTGGGTCACATTTTGCCCAAACCCCCCTGCAGTTTTCAAAATATCCCAAACATCCCTAACTCGATACCTGCTACCTTGAGGTGCTTCCGGGGCTTAGTGTCCCCGCGGCCCGGTCGTCGACCAGGCCTCCTGGTTGCTGGACTGATCAACCAGGCTGTTAGACGCGGCTGCTCGCAGCCTGACGTATGAGTCACAGCCTGGTTGATCAGGTATCCTTTGGAGGTGCTTATCCAGTTCTCTCTTGAACACTGTGAGGGGTCGGCCAGTTATGCCCCTTATGTGTAGTGGAAGCGTGTTGAACAGTCTCGGGCCTCTGATGTTGATAGAGTTCTCTCTCAGAGTACCTGTTGCACCTCTGCTTTTCAACGGGGGTATTCTGCACATCCTGCCATGTCTTCTGGTCTCATGTGGTGTTATTTCTGTGTGCAGGTTTGGGACCAGCCCCTCAATTATTTTCCACGTGTAAATTATTATGTATCTCTCCCGCCTGCGCTCAAGGGAGTACAGATTTAGGCTCTTTAGTCGGTCCCAGTAATTTAGATGTTTTACTGAGTGGATTCTAGCAGTAAAGGATCTCTGCACGCTCTCTAGGTCAGCAATTTCTCCAGCTTTGAAAGGTGCTGTCATTGTGCAGCAGTACTCCACTCTAGATAGCACAAGCGTTTTGAAAAGTATCATCATCGGTATAGCATCTCTAGTGTGAAAAGTTCTTGTTATCCAACCTGTCATTTTTCTTGCAGTTGTGACGGCTACTTTATTGTGTTCTTTAAAGGTAAGGTCTTCCGACATGAGTACACCCAGATCCTTTACATTGCCTTTTCGTTCTATGTTATGATTTGCCTGAGTTTTGTACGTGGTTTCTGTTTTTATATCTTCAATTTTTCCATAGCGCATGAGCTGGAACTTATCCTCGTTAAACGCCATATTATTTTCTGTAGCCTGGCATAATTGGCATATTATTTTCTTTTCTGCGATAGTGAAAGACCTGATCAACATCTGATTGGAGGTTTGCCGTGTCCTCTATGTTGCCAACTCTCATGAAAATCCTAGTGTCATCTGCAAAGGATGATACAGTGCTATAGGTTGTGTTCTGGTCTATGTCCGATATGAGGATGAGAAAAAGTACTGGAGCAAGCACAGTACCCTGGGAGACTGAGCTCTTCACGGTTGATGGGCTGGATTTTATTTTGTTGACTATTACACATTGGGTTCTGTTAGTCAGGAAATTGTAGATCCATCTGCCTATTTTCCCGGTAATTCCTTTTGAACGCATTTTATGTGCAATAACACCATGGTCACATTTATCAAAAGCTTTTGCGAAATCTGTGTAAATTACATCAGCGTTTTGTTTGTCTTCCATAGCATCTAATGCCATATCATAGTGGTCCAGCAACTGCGACAGGCAAGAGCGCCCTGTTCTGAAACCATGTTGTCCGGGGTTATGGAGATGCTGTGATTCCATGTATTTTGTGATCTTACTTCTTAGCACTCTCTCAAAAATTTTTATGATGTGCGATGTTAGTACTATCCGTCTGTAATTTTTTGCCTCTGCCTTATTTCCTCCTTTATGGAGTGGTGCTATCTCTGCTGTTTTTAGTATGTCAGGGATAACGCCAGTATCTAGACTTTGTCTCCACAGAATGTGGAGGGCCTGCGATAGTGGTTTTTTACAGTTCTTGATGAATATGGAGTTCCAAGAATCCGGGCCTGGTGCAGAGTGCATAGGCATACTGTTTATGGCTTCTTCAAAATCTAGTGGGTATAGAACGACGTCTGATATATGATTTGATGTTGGTATCATATCCATGAAAAATTCATTTGGGTTATCAATCTTTAGTGCATTTAATGGCTCGCTGAAAACAGTCGTACTGCTTCCTCAGTAACTCGCTCATTTCTTTGTTGTCATCGGTGAAAGTTCCATCTCCCTTTCGCAGGGGCCCGATACTAGATGTGGTTTTTGATCTTGATTTTGCATAGGAGAAAAATATTTCGGATTTCTCTCTATTTCACTGATGGCCTTTTGCTCTCTTTGCCTCTCCTGGGTTTTGTATGATTCTTGTAGCTTGAGTTCAATTGCTTCTATTTCTCTACCTAACCTTCTTCGCCGTTCTTGAGATAGGGTGCGACTCTCAAGTTGTTCCGCGATTCGTTTTCTTCGCCTATATAGGGAACGACGTTCCCGTTCCAATCTGCATCTCTTCCTCTTTTTTCTTAGGGGTATGCGATTAGAACATATTTCTAGTGCTACTGAGCTTATTTTTTCCAGGCACTGGTTCAGGTTTGCATTTCCTAGCTGTTCTTCCCAGTTTATTTCTGTGAAGTCCTCGTTTATTTGCTCCCAGTTTATCTGTTTATTATTGAAGTTGAATTTGCTGAAATCTCCTCCACCAGGAATCTAAACTGGTTTTGAAGGTCCATTCCCCATGGTTGTCACAACTTCAATTAAGTTGTGATCTGAGTAACAGGTATTTGTAATCATTATGATCCCGATCAACTCATCATTATTAGTGAAAATGAGGTCCAGCGTGTTCTCCTTCCTAGTTGGTTCTACTATTTGCTGGTTTAAGGCAAACCTGTCGCACATCCGTAGCAGGTCATTTGCATGTGCCTGTTCAGTGCCTGAGCCAAACTTTGGATAGAAATTCTGGCTCTCTGCACCTATTCGCCGTTTGAAGTTCCGAATTTTTATACCAAAAATCTGCCAATTACTGAAAGCGGCGGTGGGTCACATTTTGCCCAAACCCCCCTGCGGGCACCCACAGGTCGGAGCGGGAACCCACAGGTCGGAGCGGGCACCCACAGGTGTCAGCGGGCACCCACTGGTGGGAGCGGGCAGCCACAGGTGTGAGCGGGCACCCACAGGTGTGAGCGGGCACCCACAGGTGTAAGCGGGCACCCACAGGTGTGAGCGGGCACCCACAGGTGTGAGCGGGCACCCACAGGTGTGAGCGGGCACCCACAGGTGTGAGCGGGCACCCACAGGTGTGAGCGGGCACCCACAGGTGTGAGCGGGCACCAACAGGTGTGAGCGGGCACCAACAGGTGTGAGCGGGCACCCACAGGTGTGAGCGGGCACCCACAGGTGTGAGCGGGCACCCACAGGTGTGAGCGGGCACCCACAGGTGTGAGCGGGCACCCACAGGTGTAAGCGGGCACCCACAGGTGTGAGCGGGCACCCACAGGTGTGAGCGGGCACCCACAGGTGTGAGCGGGCACCCACAGGTGTGAGCGGGCACCCACAGGTGTGAGCGGGCACCCACAGGTGTGAGCGGGCACCAACAGGTGTGAGCGGGCACCAACAGGTGTGAGCGGGCACCCACAGGTCTGAGCGGGCACCCACAGGTCTGAGCGGGCACCCACAGGTGTGAGCGGGCACCCACAGGTATGAGCGGGCACCAACAGGTGTGAGCGGGCACCCACAGGTCTGAGCGGGGACCCACACGTCTGAGCGGGCACCCACAGGTCTGAGCGGGCACCCACTGGTCTGAGCGGGCACCCACACGTCTGAGCGGGCACCCATAGGTGTGAGCGGGCACCCACAGGTTTGAGCGAGCACCCACAGGTGTGAGCGGGCACCCACAGGTTTGAGCGGGCACCCACAGGTTTGAGCGAGCACCCACAGGTGTGAGCGGGCACCCACAGGTTTGAGTGAGCACCCACAGGTGTGAGCGGGCACCCACAGGTCTGAGCGGGCACCCACAGGTCTGAGCGGGCACCCACAAGTGTGACCGGGCACCCACAGGTCTGAGCGGGCACCCACAGGTCTGAGCGGGCACCCACAAGTGTGACCGGGCACCCACAAGTGTGACCGGGCACCCACTGGTCTGAGCGGGCACCCACAGGTGTGAGCGAGCACCCACAAGTCTGAGCGGGCACCCACAGGTGTGAGCGAGCACCCACAAGTCTGAGCGGGCACCCACAGGTGGGAGCGGGCACCCACAGGTCTGAGCGGGCACCCACAGGTGTGAGCGGGCACCCACAAGTCTGAGCGGGCACCCACAGGTGGGAGCGGGCACCCACAGGTGGGAGCGGGCACCCACAGGTGGGAGCGGGCACCCACAGGTGGGAGCGGGCACCCACAGGTGGGAGCGGGCACCCACAGGTGGGAGCGGGCACCCACAGGTGGGAGCGGGCACCCACAGGTGGGAGCGGGCATCCACAGGTGGGAGCGGGCACCCACAGGTGGGAGCGGGCACCCACAGGTGGGAGCGGGCACCCACAGGTGGGAGCGGGCACCCACAGGTGGGAGCGGGCACCCACAGGTGGGAGCGGGCACCCACAGGTGTGAGCGGGCACCCACTGGTCTGAGCGAGCACCCACAGGTGTGAGCGGGCACCCACAGGTGTGAGAGGGCACCCACAGGTCTGAGCGGGCACCCACAGGTGGGAGCGGGCACCCACAGGTGTGAGCGGGCACCCACAGGTGTGAGCGGGCACCCACAGGTGTGAGCGGGCACCCACAGGTGTGAACGGGCACCCACAGGTGTGAGCGGGCACCCACAGGTGTGAGCGGGCACCCACAGGTGTAAGCGGGCACCCACAGGTGTGAGCGGGCACCCACAGGTGTGAGCGGGCACCCACAGGTGTGAGCGGGCACCCACAGGTGTGAGCGGGCACCCACAGGTGTGAGCGGGCACCCACAGGTGTGAGCGGGCACCAACAGGTGTGAGCGGGCACCAACAGGTGTGAGCGGGCACCCACAGGTCTGAGCGGGCACCCACAGGTCTGAGCGGGCACCCACAGGTGTGAGCGGGCACCCACAGGTATGAGCGGGCACCAACAGGTGTGAGCGGGCACCCACAGGTCTGAGCGGGGACCCACACGTCTGAGCGGGCACCCACAGGTCTGAGCGGGCACCCACTGGTCTGAGCGGGCACCCACACGTCTGAGCGGGCACCCATAGGTGTGAGCGGGCACCCACAGGTTTGAGCGAGCACCCACAGGTGTGAGCGGGCACCCACAGGTTTGAGCGGGCACCCACAGGTTTGAGCGAGCACCCACAGGTGTGAGCGGGCACCCACAGGTTTGAGTGAGCACCCACAGGTGTGAGCGGGCACCCACAGGTCTGAGCGGGCACCCACAGGTCTGAGCGGGCACCCACAAGTGTGACCGGGCACCCACTGGTCTGAGCGGGCACCCACTGGTCTGAGCGGGCACCCACTGGTCTGAGCGGGCACCCACAGGTGTGAGCGAGCACCCACAAGTCTGAGCGGGCACCCACAGGTGTGAGCGAGCACCCACAAGTCTGAGCGGGCACCCACAGGTGGGAGCGGGCACCCACAGGTCTGAGCGGGCACCCACAGGTGTGAGCGGGCACCCACAAGTCTGAGCGGGCACCCACAGGTGGGAGCGGGCACCCACAGGTGGGAGCGGGCACCCACAGGTGGGAGCGGGCACCCACAGGTGGGAGCGGGCACCCACAGGTGGGAGCGGGCACCCACAGGTGGGAGCGGGCACCCACAGGTGGGAGCGGGCATCCACAGGTGGGAGCGGGCACCCACAGGTGGGAGCGGGCACCCACAGGTGGGAGCGGGCACCCACAGGTGGGAGCGGGCACCCACAGGTGGGAGCGGGCACCCACAGGTGGGAGCGGGCACCCACAGGTGTGAGCGGGCACCCACTGGTCTGAGCGAGCACCCACAGGTGTGAGCGGGCACCCACAGGTGTGAGAGGGCACCCACAGGTCTGAGCGGGCACCCACAGGTGGGAGCGGGCATCCACAGGTGTGAGCGGGCACCCACAGGTGGGAGCGGGCACCCACAGGTGGGAGCGGGCACCCACAGGTGGGAGCGGGCACCCACAGGTGGGAGCGGGCACCCACAGGTGGGAGCGGGCACCCACAGGTGTGAGCGGGCACCCACTGGTCTGAGCGAGCACCCACAGGTGTGAGCGGGCACCCACAGGTGTGAGAGGGCACCCACAGGTCTGAGCGGGCACCCACAGGTGGGAGCGGGCACCCACAGGTGTGAGCGGGCACCCACAGGTGTGAGCGGGCACCCACAGGTGTGAGCGGGCACCCACAGGTGTGAGCGGGCACCCACAGGTGTGAGCGGGCACCCACAGGTGTGAGCGGGCACCCACAGGTGTGAGCGGTATTATAGACTGTGGGTTGGTTGGTGTTGTCGCTGTTGATCCTTCTCTATGGACAACCCAACCCACAACTCGGTAGAGTGCTTATACTAGGAGATCACCCTTGGCGCTTCTGGCTCTTGGAGAGGGGCTCAACGTCACACGTTTAGGGGATGCGGCTCCAACACTTAGCCTCGTTGTCACGTGCACACACCCACTCGAGCCGCTGTGACTCCCCACTCTCTCCTTATGAGATACGATCTCCTCAATCCCCTATGACTTACTAGTATTACCTCTTACCCTGTCCACAGCAGTGGTTCTTGGTTCTTTCTCTCTCCTTCTTTACTACCTCCTGGGAAGCCTCACTAGGACAAGGGCAAACACCAGCAAATTGTGACACATTTACTGGACAAAGCACATACACGATACATACACACATATAATAATAATGAATCCTATACTCTATAATATCACAATCAGGTTGCACTCCAATACCATCAGAACTCTATTATCAGCTTATCAAGGGGTATCCTATCTCCTGGTTCGCCACCTGATACCATTAACCTCCTCAAGTTGGTCAAGCCTACATACACTGTTGCACTATCAGCAAGATAATGTATATATAGAAAATCAGCATTTGAATGCAATAACATATACCAGTATAAATGTTCATTGATACTTCAGTATAAAAAACTCCTTGACATAAGAATGCAAACAGTCACTCACCTCTCACTGCGTCTTGCACGCTAATGACAACCAAACACTATCAACTCCCTATAAGTAATCCACCAGAACTTCCCCTTCCACCTCTGGAAGTTCACAACCCTAATATCCTTAGGTTCTTCCGGGCTTCACTACCAGGATCCTCTGCAGCTCCTCCAGGCTGCTATCATGAAGTTTCCTTGAGTAACTACGGTGCTTCACCCTTCTGCTAGGGTCCTCCACAGCTCTCTTGGCTGCTACACCACCTCTACAGAAGCACGTGACACTCCTCTTCACTGCTGCTTCTCCTCACAGCTCGAGGTCCTCTGCTCCACTACCTGGGAGTCTCATCAGCTACATCATCTGCTGGCTTCGAAGTTCTCAGCAACTTCTTCCCCAAAAGACAAACCTGCAACCCATCGACACTCCAATAAAATGTTCCCCTTTAACACATAAACAAAAATAACCACACAATATGCTTGCCTCAAACCTCTATCTGTTCTCTACATACAGTGAGAGTGGACTCCCCCGTTTTGGGCGGGTCCATACTCCACCTCGCCTGGCGGCGGTCCTCACTCGCTGGGAGGGTCTTCCTACATCCGGAGCCAGGCTCCCTCAGTCGTCCGCCAGCGCTCAGAGGGGGCGGACGTCGCTCCGTGTTCCTCCCTCTCCACTCTCTTATTTCAGGCTTTCTGCCTTATTAAAACATGTCTAACTTATAAATAAACATCGCTACTGTCGCTGGGGACATGACCAACTACAAGTGATCACTATGAACTGGCGTATATCGTGCTTACCACAGATTAATTGGTCGAGGGCGCTTTCCCTCTGACGGCGTCTGGTCAGGGCGCTCCCACGGCCCACAATAATGCCTCCGGGCGGCTTAATATTCACTAATTATCGTCCACGACTTGAGACCACACGTCCCCAGCTCGATTCCACAGCTGGCACGTCTGCACACTTCTCTTCTCTTAGAGATATATCACTAGGGGTTCCCTTCTGACGGGAGCTCAACGGAGCGCGGCTTCCCCCTGCGATGTCTGGCACTCAAGTGAGGTCAAGGTCCTCCGGAAGCGAGCCTCACGCCTCCAGCAAAATGTCCACATCTCCTAGCCCGTCATTTATCTATTTTCTTCTGCATTGCCCATAATCTCAAACTGTTACACATATCCAACCAACTATTTTACATATGCGTTATCACCTCAATACTTGCTAGACCTTCTAGTTAGGTCAGGCTTGCTGAATAACTCTCAAGAAGGGAGACTCGTTTCTCCTGCAGGCTGAGATCATAACAGCGGGCACCCACAGGTGTGAGCGGGCACCCACAGGTGTGAGCGGGCACCCACAGGTCTGAGCGGGCACCCACAGGTGGGAGCGGGCACCCACAAGTGTGAGCGGGCACCCACAGGTGTGAGCGGGCACCCACAGGTGGGAGCGGGCACCCACAGGTGGGAGCGAGCACCCACAGGTGTGAGCGGGCACCCACAGGTGGGAGCGGGCACCCACAGGTTTGAGCGAGCACCCACAGGTGTGAGCGGGCACCCACAGGTGTGAGCGGGCACCCACAGGTGTGAGCGGGCACCCACAGGTGTGAGCGGGCACCCACAGGTCTGACCGGGCACCCACAGGTCTGAGCGGGCACCAACAGGTCTGAGCGGGCACCCACAGGTGTGAGCGGGCACCCACAGGTGGGAGCGGGCACCCACAGGTTTGAGCGAGCACCCACAGGTGTGAGCGGGCACCCACAGGTGGGAGCGAGCACCCACAGGTTTGAGCGGGCACCCACAGGTGTGAGCGGGCACCCACAGGTGTGAGCGGGCACCCACAGGTCTGACGGGGCACCCACAGGTCTGAGCGGGCACCCACAGGTCTGAGCGGGCACCCACAGGTCTGAGCGGGCACCCACAGGTGGGAGCGGGCACCCACAGGTTTGAGCGAGCACCCACAGGTGTGAGCGGGCACCCACAGGTGTGAGCGGGAACCCATAGGTGTGAGCGGGCACCCACAGGTGGGAGCGGGCACCCACAGGTCTGAGCGGGCACCCACAGGTGTGAGCGGGCACCCACAGGTCTGAGCGGGCACCCACAGGTGTGAGCGGGCACCCACAGGTGTGAGCGGGCACCCACAGGTGGGAGCGGGCACCCACAGGTTTGAGCGAGCACCCACAGGTGTGAGCGGGCACCCACAGGTGTGAGCGGGCACCCACAGGTGTGAGCGGGAACCCACAGGTGTGAGCGGGAACCCACAGGTGTGAGCGGGCACCCACAGGTGGGAGTGGGCACCCACAGGTGTGAGCGGGCACCCACAGGTCTGAGCGGGCACCCACAGGTCTGAGCGGGCACCCACAGGTCTGAGCGGGCACCCACAGGTCTGAGCGGGCACCCACAGGTCTGAGCGGGCACCGACAGGTCTGAGCGGGCACCCACAGGTCTGAGCGGGCACCCACAGGTGTGAGCGGGCACCCACAGGTGTGAGCGGGAACCCACTGGTCTGACCGGGCACCCACAGGTGTGAGCGGGCACCCACAGGTGTGAGCGGGCACCCACAGGTGTGAGCGGGCACCTACAGGTGTGACCAGGCACCCACAAGTGTGAGCGGGCATCCACAGGTGTGAGCGGGCACCCACAGGTGGGAGCGGGCACCCACTGGTCTGACCGGGCACCCACAGGTCTGACCGGGCACCCACAGGTCTGACCGGGCACCCACAGATGTGAGCGAGCACCCACAGGTGTGAGCGGGCACCCACAAGTGTGAGCGGGCACCCACAAGTGTGAGCGGGCACCAACAGGTGTGAGCGGGCACCCACAGGTCTGACCGGGCACCCACAGGTCTGACCGGGCACCCACAGGTCTGACCGGGCACCCACAGGTCTGACCGGGCACCCACAGGTGTGAGCGAGCACCCACAGGTGTGAGCGGGCACCCACAGGTGTGAGCGGGCACCCACTGGTCTGACCGGGCACCCACAGGTCTGACCGGGCACCCACAGGTCTGACCGGGTACCCACAGGTGTGAGCGAGCACCCACAGGTGTGAGCGGGCACCCACAGGTCTGAGCGGGCACCCACAGGTCTGACCGGGCACCCACAGGTCTGACCGGGCACCCACAGATCTGACCGGGCACCCACAGGTGTGAGCGAGCACCCACAGGTGTGAGCGGGCACCCACAGGTCTGAGCGGGAACCCACAGGTCTGAGCGGGAACCCACAGGTCTGACCGGGCACCCACACGTCTGAGCGGGCATCCAAAGGTCTGAGCGGGCACCCACAGGTGTGAGCGGGCACCCACAGGTCTGACCAGGCACCCACAGGTGTGAGCGGGCACCCACAGGTGTGAGCGGGCACCCACAGGTGTGAGCGGGCACCCAAAGGTCTGACCAGGCACCCACAGGTCTGAGCGGGCATCCAAAGGTCTGAGCGGGCACCCACAGGTGTGAGCGGGCACCCACAGGTGTGAGCGGGCACCCACAGGTCTGACCGGGCACCCACAGGTGTGAGCGGGCACCCACAGGTGTGAGCGGGCACCCACAGGTGTGAGCGGGCACCCACAGGTGTGAGCGGGCACCCACACGTCTGAGCGGGCATCCAAAGGTCTGAGCGGGCACCCACAGGTGTGAGCGGGCACCCACAGGTGTGAGCGGGCACCCACTGGTCTGACCAGGCACCCACAGGTGTGAGCGGGCACCCACAGGTGTGAGCGGGCACCCACAGGTGTGAGCGGGCACCCACAGGTCTCAGCGGGCACCCACAGGTGTGAGCGGGCACCCACAGGTCTCAGCGGGCACCCACAGGTGTGAGCGGGCACCCACAGGTGTGAGCGGGCACCCACAGGTGTGAGCGGGCACCCAAAGGTCTGACCAGGCACCCACAGGTGTGAGCGGGCACCCACAGGTCTGACCGGGCACCCACAGGTCTGACCGGGCACCCACAGGTGTGAGCGGGCACCCATAGGTCTGACCGGGCACCCACAGGTGTGAGCGGGCACCCACAGGTGTGAGCGGGCACCCACAGGTGTGAGCGGGCACCCACAGGTGTGAGCGGGCACCCACAGGTGTGAGCGGGCACCCACAGGTGTGAGCGGGCACCCACAGGTGTGAGCGGGCACCCAAAGGTCTGACCAGGCACCCACAGGTGTGAGCGGGCACCCACAGGTGTGAGCGGGCACCCACAGGTCTGACCAGGCACCCACAGGTGTGAGCGGGCACCCACAGGTCTGACCAGGCACCCACAGGTGTGAGCGGGCACCCACAGGTGTGAGCGGGCACCCACAGGTCTGACCAGGCACCCACAGGTGTGAGCGGGCACCCACAGGTGTGAGCGGGCACCCACAGGTGTGAGCCGGCACCCACAGGTCTGACCAGGCACCCACAGGTCTGAGCGGGCACCCACACGTCTGACCGGGCACCCATAGGTCTGACCGGGCATCCACTGGTCTGACCGGGCACCCACAAGTCTGAGCGGGCACCCACTGGTCTGACCGGGCACCCACAGGTCTGAGCGGGCACCCACAGGTCTGAGCGGGCACCCACAGGTCTGAGCGGGCACCCACAGCTCTGACCGGGCACCCACAGGTCTGAGCGGGCACCCACACGTCTGACCGGGCACCCACAGGTCTAACCGGGCATCCACAGGTGTGAGTGGGCACCCAATGTCGCTTCTCACCAACGTTTGCCCTCACGAAATTTCCTTCACACGAACGTTTGCACTCACGAAATTTCCTTCACACGAACGTTTGCACTCACGAAATTTCCTTCACACGAACGTTTGCACTCACGAAATTTCCTTCACACGAACGTTTGCACTCACGAAATTTCCTTCACACGAACGTCTGCACTCACGAAATTTCCTTCACACGAACGTTTGCACTCACGAAATTTCCTTCACACGAACGTTTGCACTCACGAAATTTCCTTCACACGAACGTTTGCACTCACGAAATTTCCTTCACACGAACGTTTGCACTCACGAAATTTCCTTCACTCGAACGTTTGCACTCACGAAACTCGTTCTCACGAACGTTCGCACTCACGAAACTCGTTCTCACGAACGTTCTAACCTCACAGGCATCAAACCTAAGCTCACAGGCATCAAACCTAACCTCACAGATGTAAAATCGAGTCAGGTCCGAACCTGACTCGATTTGATGAGTTTATAAGGTTGGTTTAAGTCATTTGAATTGGAGAGAGAGAGAGAGAGAGAGAGAGAGAGAGAGAGAGAGAGAGAGAGAGAGAGAGAGAGAGAGAGAGAGAGAGAGAGAGAGAGAGAGAGAGAGATAGAGATAGAGATAGAGATAGAGAGATAGAGAGATAGAGAGATAGAGATAGATAGAGATAGATAGAGATAGATAGAGATAGATAGAGATAGATAGATAGATAGAGATATAGAGAGATAGAGAGATAGATAGATAGATAGACAGATAGACAGACAGACAGACAGACAGACAGACAGACAGACAGACAGACAGACAGACAGACAGACAGACAGACAGAGGGAGGTTATTATTTAATATATATTAAGCAATATAATAATTATAAATATTAAACCAATAGAGAAATCATTTTGAAAATGTGTGACAGTTGGAGCAGAAGGGAGGGAGGGGGGGGGGGCCGTACCAGGTGGTGATGACGTCACACACTACTACTACTGCTAGGCTTACTGGGGCCGTGGGGGGCGGGGGCGGGGGCGGGGGTCGTGAGGAAGGTGGTGGTGGTGGTGGTGCTTGTTCCTTCCTGCCTTAGCTGACATATATATACATTTGGAGATGTATGTATGTATGTATGTATGTATGTATGTAGCCCAATCCTTGGTGTATGTATGTAGTGGTGTAAAGAAAGAGTGGAGTGAGTGAGGTAACTGTTGTGGGATGGAGGAGGAGGAGGAGGAGGAGGCATGGCTGGCGGCGCAGTTAGTATGGTGGGATTGTGGGGTGTCGCTGGGTGTAATAATTCGAGTGTAATTTGTGGAGATAGGTTATATAGTTGGAGTTGTTGGCTTTATATAGTAGAGGGGACCCAGGCCTTATGCACAATGTGTGGGTTGTTATGTAGTGGTTGGGCGTAGTGTAGAGAGTGGGCGGGGGTTGGTGGGTGGGAGTGGTTGTGGTTTTTGATTGTGCATTTGATGGTGGGCGTGTTTGTGGGGAAGGTGGGCGGGGCTGGGAGAAATGGGCGGGTAAAGGTGGCGAAAAATGTCGGGTGGTGGAGTCTGGGGGTGGGAATATTCTCGTTTTCTGTTGGTGAGTCTTCCCACATTGTGGCTGACTAGATGGACGCTCAATCTCTCTCTCCTGAGTCATTATCTCGTTGCTCCTACTTCAACAGTGCCTCTTTACCTTCTCCAAGTGTGACACGCACCTACCTACACACGTGCACCTTACGTTGAGCAGGTGTGGGGAGCGTAATAAGAGCGTGAATGGACGGTACATGTGTATAACTGCAGGCGGCGGAGGGAGCCGGCCCTCGCCTCAACTGTGTGTGCGGTGTTGCCACAGTGGACGGCTCATCTTCGTCCATTTACACTCCCAACCCTTTATTAACCCACAGTGACACTAGATGCAACAATACTGTGTCACTAGCGACACTTTTCCCCGACACACTGTGGCCATAAAACACCCGCCAACACCCGCAACACTTCCCACTGGCCAGCAACGTGGCAACAAGATCAACAGCTGATCATCGCCGCCGCCGCCGCCGCCGCCCGCCGCCTCGCTCTCCTCCTGACTCCTTATCTCGTTCCTGCTAACTCAAAAGAGGCTCTTTACCTTCTCCACGTGTGACACACACCTACCTACACACGTGCACCTCACCTTGAGCAGGCGTGGGGAGCGTAATAAGAGCGAGAATGGTGGTGAGAGAGGTAGAAATGTGTTTAACTCGAGGGCGGAGGGAGGGAGGGTCGAGGTAGCCAGCCAGCCAGCCAGCCAGCTGAGCTCTCACCTCACCTCACCTCACCTCACCTCTCCTGGCGGTGGTGCCACAGTGGACGGCTGCTGATCCTCGACCATTGACACTGCTGCCAACCCTTTATTAACCCTCAGTGACACTCCAGGCAACAACAACACTGTGTCTGGCACTAGCGGAGACACTTTTCACCCACACACTCTGGCCATAAAACACCTGCCAACACCTGCAACACCTCCCACTGGGTACCAACGTGGCACCAGCAAACATTACCTCACCACCTTCCTCTCTCTCTCTCTAAACTAACTAACTAGCTTAATACTCTATCATAAATGTCGCTTCTCACCAACGTTTGCCCTCACGAATTTGGCCTCTCACAAACGTTTGCACTCACGAAATTTCCTTCACACGAACGTTTGCACTCACGAAATGTCCTTCACACGAACGTTTGCACTCACGAAATGTCTTTCACACGAACGTTTGCACTCACGAAATTTCTTTCACACGAACATTTGCACTCACGAAATTTCCTTCACACGAACGTTTGCACTCACGAAAGTTCCTTCACACGAAATTTTGCACTCACGAAATTTCCTTCACACGAAATTTTGCACTCACGAAATTTCTTTCACACGAACTTTTGCACTCACGAAATTTCCTTCACACGAACGTTTGCACTCACGAAATTTCCTTCACACGAACGTTTGCACTCACGAAATATGCTGTCACGACCGTCTGGGGTCACGAAATTCGTGTCTCAGGAAATTTGATGTCACGAACGTTTGGGGTCACGAAATTTGCTGTCACGAACGTCTGGGGTCACGAAATTCGTGTCTTTGGTCAAGAAATTCGTGTCTGGGGTCACGAAATTCGTGTATGGGGTCAAGAAATTTGTGTCTGATGTCACGAAATTCGTGTCTGTCACGAAATTCGTGTCTGGGGTCAAGAAATTCGTGTCTGTGGTCAAGAAAATCGTGTCTGGGGTCACGAAATTTGCTGTCACGAACGTTGGGGTCACGAAATTCGTGTCTGGGGTCACGAAATTCGTGTCTGGGGTCACGAAATTCGTGTCGTTTCGTGAAACGTTTTGGCTCAAGAAATTTGAATTCGAGAGAGAGAGAGAGAGAGAGAGAGAGAGAGAGAGAGAGAGAGAGAGAGAGAGAGAGAGAGAGAGAGAGACAGACAGACAGACAGACAGACAGACAGACAGACAGACAGACAGACAGACAGACAGACAGACAGACAGACAGACAGAGGGAGGGAGGGAGGTTATTATTTAATATATATTAAGCAATATAATAATTATAAATATTAAACCAATAGAGAAATCATTTTGAAAATGTGTGACAGTTGGAGCAGAAGGGAGGGAAGGGGGGGGGGGCCGTACCAGGCGGTGATGACGTCACACACTACTACTACTGCTAGGCTTACTGGGGCCGTGGGGGGGCCGTGAGGAAGGTGTTCCTGCCTTAGCTGACATATATATACATTTGGAGATGTATGTATGTATGTATGTAGTGGTGTAAAGAAAGAGTGGAGTGAGTGAGGTAACTGTTGTGGGATGGAGGAGGGTATGGTGGGAGTGGGGGGGGGGGGAGGGGGGAGGGTTGTGGGGTGTCGCTGGGTGTAATAATTTGAGTTTAATTTGCGGAGATAGGTTATGTAGATGGGGTTGTTGGCTTTATATAGTAGAGGGGAGGGAGGCCTTATGCACAATGTGTGGGTTGTTATGTGGTGGTGGGGCGTAGTGTAGAGAGTGGGCGGAGGTTGGTGGGTGGGAGTGGGTGGTGTTTTTGATTGTGCATTTGATGGTGGGCGTGTTTGTGGGGAAGGTGGGCGGGGCTGGGAGAAATGTGTGGGTAAAGGTGGCGAAAAATGTCGGGTGGTGGAGTCTAGGGTGGGAATATTCTCGTTTTCTGTTGGTGAGTCTTCCCACATTGTGGCTGACTAGATGGACCCTCAATCTCTCTCTCCTGACTCGTTATCTCGTTGCTCCTACTTCAACAGTGCCTCTTTACCTTCTCCAAGTGTGACACACACCTACCTACACACCTGCACCTTACGTTGAGCAGGTGTGGGGAGCGTAATAAGAGCGAGAATGGTGGGTAGAGAGGTATAAATGTGTGTAACTGCAGGCGGCTGAGGGGCTGAGGGACGGCGGGAGGTAGCCAGGCGCGCTCACCTCAACTGTGTGTGCGGTGTTGCCACAGTGGACGGCTCATCTTCGTCCATGTACACTACCAACCCTTTATTAACCCTCAGTGACACTAGATGCAACAACACTGTGTCACTAGCGGAGACACTTTTCCCCGACACACTGTGGCCATAAAACACCCGCCAACACCCGCAACACTTCCCACTGGCCAGCAACGTGGCAACAAGATCAACAGCTGATCATCGCCGCCGCCTCGCTCTCCTCCTGACTCCTTATCTCGTTCCTGCTAACTCAAAAGAGGCTCTTTACCTTCTCCACGTGTGACACACACCTACCTACACACGTGCACCTCACCTTGAGCAGGCGTGGGGAGCGTAATAAGAGCGAGAATGGTGGTGAGAGAGGTAGAAATGTGTTTAACTCGAGGGCGGAGGGTGGGTGGTAGGGAGGGAGGGAGGGAGGGAGGGAGGGACGAGGTAGCCAGCCAGCCAGCTGAGCGCTCACCTCACCTCACCTCACCTCTCCTGGCGGTGGTGCCACAGTGGACGGCGGCTCATCCTCGACCATTGACACTGCCAACCCTTAAATAACCCTCAATGACACTCCAGGCAACAACAACACTGTGGCACTAGCAGAGACACTTTTCACCAACACACTCTGGCCATAAAACACCCGCCAACACCCGCAACACCTCCCACTGGGTACCAACGTGGCAGCACCAAACATTACCTCACCACCTTCCTCTCTCTCTCTCTCTCTCTCTCTCTCTCTAAACTAACTAGCTTAATACTCTATCATAAATGTCGCTTCTCACCAACGTTTGCCCTCACGAATTTGGCCTCTCACAAACGTTTGCACTCACGAAATTTCCTTCACACGAACGTTTGCACTCACGAAATTTCCTTCACTCGAACGTTTGCACTCACGAAACTCGTTCTCACGAACGTTCGCACTCACGAAACTCGTTCTCACGAACGTTCTAACCTCACAGGCATCAAACCTAAGCTCACAGGCATCAAACCTAACCTCACAGATGTAAAATCGAGTCAGGTCCGAACCTGACTCGATTTGATGAGTTTATAAGGTTGGTTTAAGTCATTTGAATTGGAGAGAGAGAGAGAGAGAGAGAGAGAGAGAGAGAGAGAGAGAGAGAGAGAGAGAGAGAGAGAGAGAGAGAGAGAGAGAGAGAGAGAGAGAGAGAGATAGAGATAGAGATAGAGATAGAGAGATAGAGAGATAGAGAGATAGAGATAGATAGAGATAGATAGAGATAGATAGAGATAGATAGAGATAGATAGATAGATAGAGATATAGAGAGATAGAGAGATAGATAGATAGATAGACAGATAGACAGACAGACAGACAGACAGACAGACAGACAGACAGACAGACAGACAGACAGACAGACAGACAGACAGAGGGAGGTTATTATTTAATATATATTAAGCAATATAATAATTATAAATATTAAACCAATAGAGAAATCATTTTGAAAATGTGTGACAGTTGGAGCAGAAGGGAGGGAGGGGGGGGGGGCCGTACCAGGTGGTGATGACGTCACACACTACTACTACTGCTAGGCTTACTGGGGCCGTGGGGGGCGGGGGCGGGGGCGGGGGTCGTGAGGAAGGTGGTGGTGGTGGTGGTGCTTGTTCCTTCCTGCCTTAGCTGACATATATATACATTTGGAGATGTATGTATGTATGTATGTATGTATGTATGTAGCCCAATCCTTGGTGTATGTATGTAGTGGTGTAAAGAAAGAGTGGAGTGAGTGAGGTAACTGTTGTGGGATGGAGGAGGAGGAGGAGGAGGAGGCATGGCTGGCGGCGCAGTTAGTATGGTGGGATTGTGGGGTGTCGCTGGGTGTAATAATTCGAGTGTAATTTGTGGAGATAGGTTATATAGTTGGAGTTGTTGGCTTTATATAGTAGAGGGGACCCAGGCCTTATGCACAATGTGTGGGTTGTTATGTAGTGGTTGGGCGTAGTGTAGAGAGTGGGCGGGGGTTGGTGGGTGGGAGTGGTTGTGGTTTTTGATTGTGCATTTGATGGTGGGCGTGTTTGTGGGGAAGGTGGGCGGGGCTGGGAGAAATGGGCGGGTAAAGGTGGCGAAAAATGTCGGGTGGTGGAGTCTGGGGGTGGGAATATTCTCGTTTTCTGTTGGTGAGTCTTCCCACATTGTGGCTGACTAGATGGACGCTCAATCTCTCTCTCCTGAGTCATTATCTCGTTGCTCCTACTTCAACAGTGCCTCTTTACCTTCTCCAAGTGTGACACGCACCTACCTACACACGTGCACCTTACGTTGAGCAGGTGTGGGGAGCGTAATAAGAGCGTGAATGGACGGTACATGTGTATAACTGCAGGCGGCGGAGGGAGCCGGCCCTCGCCTCAACTGTGTGTGCGGTGTTGCCACAGTGGACGGCTCATCTTCGTCCATTTACACTCCCAACCCTTTATTAACCCACAGTGACACTAGATGCAACAATACTGTGTCACTAGCGACACTTTTCCCCGACACACTGTGGCCATAAAACACCCGCCAACACCCGCAACACTTCCCACTGGCCAGCAACGTGGCAACAAGATCAACAGCTGATCATCGCCGCCGCCGCCGCCGCCGCCCGCCGCCTCGCTCTCCTCCTGACTCCTTATCTCGTTCCTGCTAACTCAAAAGAGGCTCTTTACCTTCTCCACGTGTGACACACACCTACCTACACACGTGCACCTCACCTTGAGCAGGCGTGGGGAGCGTAATAAGAGCGAGAATGGTGGTGAGAGAGGTAGAAATGTGTTTAACTCGAGGGCGGAGGGAGGGAGGGTCGAGGTAGCCAGCCAGCCAGCCAGCCAGCTGAGCTCTCACCTCACCTCACCTCACCTCACCTCTCCTGGCGGTGGTGCCACAGTGGACGGCTGCTGATCCTCGACCATTGACACTGCTGCCAACCCTTTATTAACCCTCAGTGACACTCCAGGCAACAACAACACTGTGTCTGGCACTAGCGGAGACACTTTTCACCCACACACTCTGGCCATAAAACACCTGCCAACACCTGCAACACCTCCCACTGGGTACCAACGTGGCACCAGCAAACATTACCTCACCACCTTCCTCTCTCTCTCTCTAAACTAACTAACTAGCTTAATACTCTATCATAAATGTCGCTTCTCACCAACGTTTGCCCTCACGAATTTGGCCTCTCACAAACGTTTGCACTCACGAAATTTCCTTCACACGAACGTTTGCACTCACGAAATGTCCTTCACACGAACGTTTGCACTCACGAAATGTCTTTCACACGAACGTTTGCACTCACGAAATTTCTTTCACACGAACATTTGCACTCACGAAATTTCCTTCACACGAACGTTTGCACTCACGAAAGTTCCTTCACACGAAATTTTGCACTCACGAAATTTCCTTCACACGAAATTTTGCACTCACGAAATTTCTTTCACACGAACTTTTGCACTCACGAAATTTCCTTCACACGAACGTTTGCACTCACGAAATTTCCTTCACACGAACGTTTGCACTCACGAAATATGCTGTCACGACCGTCTGGGGTCACGAAATTCGTGTCTCAGGAAATTTGATGTCACGAACGTTTGGGGTCACGAAATTTGCTGTCACGAACGTCTGGGGTCACGAAATTCGTGTCTTTGGTCAAGAAATTCGTGTCTGGGGTCACGAAATTCGTGTATGGGGTCAAGAAATTTGTGTCTGATGTCACGAAATTCGTGTCTGTCACGAAATTCGTGTCTGGGGTCAAGAAATTCGTGTCTGTGGTCAAGAAAATCGTGTCTGGGGTCACGAAATTTGCTGTCACGAACGTTGGGGTCACGAAATTCGTGTCTGGGGTCACGAAATTCGTGTCTGGGGTCACGAAATTCGTGTCGTTTCGTGAAACGTTTTGGCTCAAGAAATTTGAATTCGAGAGAGAGAGAGAGAGAGAGAGAGAGAGAGAGAGAGAGAGAGAGAGAGAGAGAGAGAGAGAGAGAGAGAGAGACAGACAGACAGACAGACAGACAGACAGACAGACAGACAGACAGACAGACAGACAGACAGACAGACAGACAGACAGACAGAGGGAGGGAGGGAGGTTATTATTTAATATATATTAAGCAATATAATAATTATAAATATTAAACCAATAGAGAAATCATTTTGAAAATGTGTGACAGTTGGAGCAGAAGGGAGGGAAGGGGGGGGGGCCGTACCAGGCGGTGATGACGTCACACACTACTACTACTGCTAGGCTTACTGGGGCCGTGGGGGGGCCGTGAGGAAGGTGTTCCTGCCTTAGCTGACATATATATACATTTGGAGATGTATGTATGTATGTATGTAGTGGTGTAAAGAAAGAGTGGAGTGAGTGAGGTAACTGTTGTGGGATGGAGGAGGGTATGGTGGGAGTGGGGGGGGGGGAGGGGGGAGGGTTGTGGGGTGTCGCTGGGTGTAATAATTTGAGTTTAATTTGCGGAGATAGGTTATGTAGATGGGGTTGTTGGCTTTATATAGTAGAGGGGAGGGAGGCCTTATGCACAATGTGTGGGTTGTTATGTGGTGGTGGGGCGTAGTGTAGAGAGTGGGCGGAGGTTGGTGGGTGGGAGTGGGTGGTGTTTTTGATTGTGCATTTGATGGTGGGCGTGTTTGTGGGGAAGGTGGGCGGGGCTGGGAGAAATGTGTGGGTAAAGGTGGCGAAAAATGTCGGGTGGTGGAGTCTAGGGTGGGAATATTCTCGTTTTCTGTTGGTGAGTCTTCCCACATTGTGGCTGACTAGATGGACCCTCAATCTCTCTCTCCTGACTCGTTATCTCGTTGCTCCTACTTCAACAGTGCCTCTTTACCTTCTCCAAGTGTGACACACACCTACCTACACACCTGCACCTTACGTTGAGCAGGTGTGGGGAGCGTAATAAGAGCGAGAATGGTGGGTAGAGAGGTATAAATGTGTGTAACTGCAGGCGGCTGAGGGGCTGAGGGACGGCGGGAGGTAGCCAGGCGCGCTCACCTCAACTGTGTGTGCGGTGTTGCCACAGTGGACGGCTCATCTTCGTCCATGTACACTACCAACCCTTTATTAACCCTCAGTGACACTAGATGCAACAACACTGTGTCACTAGCGGAGACACTTTTCCCCGACACACTGTGGCCATAAAACACCCGCCAACACCCGCAACACTTCCCACTGGCCAGCAACGTGGCAACAAGATCAACAGCTGATCATCGCCGCCGCCTCGCTCTCCTCCTGACTCCTTATCTCGTTCCTGCTAACTCAAAAGAGGCTCTTTACCTTCTCCACGTGTGACACACACCTACCTACACACGTGCACCTCACCTTGAGCAGGCGTGGGGAGCGTAATAAGAGCGAGAATGGTGGTGAGAGAGGTAGAAATGTGTTTAACTCGAGGGCGGAGGGTGGGTGGTAGGGAGGGAGGGAGGGAGGGAGGGAGGGACGAGGTAGCCAGCCAGCCAGCTGAGCGCTCACCTCACCTCACCTCACCTCTCCTGGCGGTGGTGCCACAGTGGACGGCGGCTCATCCTCGACCATTGACACTGCCAACCCTTAAATAACCCTCAATGACACTCCAGGCAACAACAACACTGTGGCACTAGCAGAGACACTTTTCACCAACACACTCTGGCCATAAAACACCCGCCAACACCCGCAACACCTCCCACTGGGTACCAACGTGGCAGCACCAAACATTACCTCACCACCTTCCTCTCTCTCTCTCTCTCTCTCTCTCTCTCTAAACTAACTAGCTTAATACTCTATCATAAATGTCGCTTCTCACCAACGTTTGCCCTCACGAATTTGGCCTCTCACAAACGTTTGCACTCACGAAATTTCCTTCACACGAACGTTTGCACTCACGAAATGTCCTTCACACGAACGTTTGCACTCACGAAATGTCTTTCACACGAACGTTTGCACTCACGAAATTTCTTTCACACGAACATTTGCACTCACGAAATTTCCTTCACACGAACGTTTGCACTCACGAAAGTTCCTTTACACGAACGTTTGCACTCACGAAATTTCCTTCACACGAACGTTTGCACTCACGAAATTTCCTTCACACGAACGTTTGCACTCACGAAATTTCCTTCACACGAACGTTTGCACTCACGAAATTACTTTCACACGAACTTTTGCACTCACGAAATTTCATTCACACGAACGTTTGCACTCACGAAATTTCCTTCACTCGAACGTTTGCACTCACGAAACTCGTTCTCACGAACGTTCGCACTCACGAAACTCGTTCTCACGAACGTTCTAACCTCACAGGCATCAAACCTAAGCTCACAGGCATCAAACCTAACCTCACAGATGTAAAATCGAGTCAGGTCCGAACCTGACTCGATTTGATGAGTTTATAAGGTTGGTTTAAGTCATTTGAATTGGAGAGAGAGAGAGAGAGAGAGAGAGAGAGAGAGAGAGAGAGAGAGAGAGAGAGAGAGAGAGAGAGAGAGAGAGAGAGAGAGAGAGAGAGAGAGAGAGGAGAGATAGAGATAGAGATAGAGATAGAGAGATAGAGAGATAGAGAGATAGAGATAGATAGAGATAGATAGAGATAGATAGAGATAGATAGAGATAGATAGATAGATAGAGATATAGAGAGATAGAGAGATAGATAGATAGATAGACAGATAGACAGACAGACAGACAGACAGACAGACAGACAGACAGACAGACAGACAGACAGACAGACAGACAGACAGACAGAGGGAGGTTATTATTTAATATATATTAAGCAATATAATAATTATAAATATTAAACCAATAGAGAAATCATTTTGAAAATGTGTGACAGTTGGAGCAGAAGGGAGGGAGGGGGGGGGGGCCGTACCAGGTGGTGATGACGTCACACACTACTACTACTGCTAGGCTTACTGGGGCCGTGGGGGGCGGGGGCGGGGGCGGGGGTCGTGAGGAAGGTGGTGGTGGTGGTGGTGCTTGTTCCTTCCTGCCTTAGCTGACATATATATACATTTGGAGATGTATGTATGTATGTATGTATGTATGTATGTAGCCCAATCCTTGGTGTATGTATGTAGTGGTGTAAAGAAAGAGTGGAGTGAGTGAGGTAACTGTTGTGGGATGGAGGAGGAGGAGGAGGAGGAGGCATGGCTGGCGGCGCAGTTAGTATGGTGGGATTGTGGGGTGTCGCTGGGTGTAATAATTCGAGTGTAATTTGTGGAGATAGGTTATATAGTTGGAGTTGTTGGCTTTATATAGTAGAGGGGACCCAGGCCTTATGCACAATGTGTGGGTTGTTATGTAGTGGTTGGGCGTAGTGTAGAGAGTGGGCGGGGGTTGGTGGGTGGGAGTGGTTGTGGTTTTTGATTGTGCATTTGATGGTGGGCGTGTTTGTGGGGAAGGTGGGCGGGGCTGGGAGAAATGGGCGGGTAAAGGTGGCGAAAAATGTCGGGTGGTGGAGTCTGGGGGTGGGAATATTCTCGTTTTCTGTTGGTGAGTCTTCCCACATTGTGGCTGACTAGATGGACGCTCAATCTCTCTCTCCTGAGTCATTATCTCGTTGCTCCTACTTCAACAGTGCCTCTTTACCTTCTCCAAGTGTGACACGCACCTACCTACACACGTGCACCTTACGTTGAGCAGGTGTGGGGAGCGTAATAAGAGCGTGAATGGACGGTACATGTGTATAACTGCAGGCGGCGGAGGGAGCCGGCCCTCGCCTCAACTGTGTGTGCGGTGTTGCCACAGTGGACGGCTCATCTTCGTCCATTTACACTCCCAACCCTTTATTAACCCACAGTGACACTAGATGCAACAATACTGTGTCACTAGCGACACTTTTCCCCGACACACTGTGGCCATAAAACACCCGCCAACACCCGCAACACTTCCCACTGGCCAGCAACGTGGCAACAAGATCAACAGCTGATCATCGCCGCCGCCGCCGCCGCCGCCCGCCGCCTCGCTCTCCTCCTGACTCCTTATCTCGTTCCTGCTAACTCAAAAGAGGCTCTTTACCTTCTCCACGTGTGACACACACCTACCTACACACGTGCACCTCACCTTGAGCAGGCGTGGGGAGCGTAATAAGAGCGAGAATGGTGGTGAGAGAGGTAGAAATGTGTTTAACTCGAGGGCGGAGGGAGGGAGGGTCGAGGTAGCCAGCCAGCCAGCCAGCCAGCTGAGCTCTCACCTCACCTCACCTCACCTCACCTCTCCTGGCGGTGGTGCCACAGTGGACGGCTGCTGATCCTCGACCATTGACACTGCTGCCAACCCTTTATTAACCCTCAGTGACACTCCAGGCAACAACAACACTGTGTCTGGCACTAGCGGAGACACTTTTCACCCACACACTCTGGCCATAAAACACCTGCCAACACCTGCAACACCTCCCACTGGGTACCAACGTGGCACCAGCAAACATTACCTCACCACCTTCCTCTCTCTCTCTCTAAACTAACTAACTAGCTTAATACTCTATCATAAATGTCGCTTCTCACCAACGTTTGCCCTCACGAATTTGGCCTCTCACAAACGTTTGCACTCACGAAATTTCCTTCACACGAACGTTTGCACTCACGAAATGTCCTTCACACGAACGTTTGCACTCACGAAATGTCTTTCACACGAACGTTTGCACTCACGAAATTTCTTTCACACGAACATTTGCACTCACGAAATTTCCTTCACACGAACGTTTGCACTCACGAAAGTTCCTTCACACGAAATTTTGCACTCACGAAATTTCCTTCACACGAAATTTTGCACTCACGAAATTTCTTTCACACGAACTTTTGCACTCACGAAATTTCCTTCACACGAACGTTTGCACTCACGAAATTTCCTTCACACGAACGTTTGCACTCACGAAATATGCTGTCACGACCGTCTGGGGTCACGAAATTCGTGTCTCAGGAAATTTGATGTCACGAACGTTTGGGGTCACGAAATTTGCTGTCACGAACGTCTGGGGTCACGAAATTCGTGTCTTTGGTCAAGAAATTCGTGTCTGGGGTCACGAAATTCGTGTATGGGGTCAAGAAATTTGTGTCTGATGTCACGAAATTCGTGTCTGTCACGAAATTCGTGTCTGGGGTCAAGAAATTCGTGTCTGTGGTCAAGAAAATCGTGTCTGGGGTCACGAAATTTGCTGTCACGAACGTTGGGGTCACGAAATTCGTGTCTGGGGTCACGAAATTCGTGTCTGGGGTCACGAAATTCGTGTCGTTTCGTGAAACGTTTTGGCTCAAGAAATTTGAATTCGAGAGAGAGAGAGAGAGAGAGAGAGAGAGAGAGAGAGAGAGAGAGAGAGAGAGAGAGAGAGAGAGAGAGAGAGACAGACAGACAGACAGACAGACAGACAGACAGACAGACAGACAGACAGACAGACAGACAGACAGACAGACAGACAGACAGAGGGAGGGAGGGAGGTTATTATTTAATATATATTAAGCAATATAATAATTATAAATATTAAACCAATAGAGAAATCATTTTGAAAATGTGTGACAGTTGGAGCAGAAGGGAGGGAAGGGGGGGGGGCCGTACCAGGCGGTGATGACGTCACACACTACTACTACTGCTAGGCTTACTGGGGCCGTGGGGGGGCCGTGAGGAAGGTGTTCCTGCCTTAGCTGACATATATATACATTTGGAGATGTATGTATGTATGTATGTAGTGGTGTAAAGAAAGAGTGGAGTGAGTGAGGTAACTGTTGTGGGATGGAGGAGGGTATGGTGGGAGTGGGGGGGGGGGGAGGGGGGAGGGTTGTGGGGTGTCGCTGGGTGTAATAATTTGAGTTTAATTTGCGGAGATAGGTTATGTAGATGGGGTTGTTGGCTTTATATAGTAGAGGGGAGGGAGGCCTTATGCACAATGTGTGGGTTGTTATGTGGTGGTGGGGCGTAGTGTAGAGAGTGGGCGGAGGTTGGTGGGTGGGAGTGGGTGGTGTTTTTGATTGTGCATTTGATGGTGGGCGTGTTTGTGGGGAAGGTGGGCGGGGCTGGGAGAAATGTGTGGGTAAAGGTGGCGAAAAATGTCGGGTGGTGGAGTCTAGGGTGGGAATATTCTCGTTTTCTGTTGGTGAGTCTTCCCACATTGTGGCTGACTAGATGGACCCTCAATCTCTCTCTCCTGACTCGTTATCTCGTTGCTCCTACTTCAACAGTGCCTCTTTACCTTCTCCAAGTGTGACACACACCTACCTACACACCTGCACCTTACGTTGAGCAGGTGTGGGGAGCGTAATAAGAGCGAGAATGGTGGGTAGAGAGGTATAAATGTGTGTAACTGCAGGCGGCTGAGGGGCTGAGGGACGGCGGGAGGTAGCCAGGCGCGCTCACCTCAACTGTGTGTGCGGTGTTGCCACAGTGGACGGCTCATCTTCGTCCATGTACACTACCAACCCTTTATTAACCCTCAGTGACACTAGATGCAACAACACTGTGTCACTAGCGGAGACACTTTTCCCCGACACACTGTGGCCATAAAACACCCGCCAACACCCGCAACACTTCCCACTGGCCAGCAACGTGGCAACAAGATCAACAGCTGATCATCGCCGCCGCCTCGCTCTCCTCCTGACTCCTTATCTCGTTCCTGCTAACTCAAAAGAGGCTCTTTACCTTCTCCACGTGTGACACACACCTACCTACACACGTGCACCTCACCTTGAGCAGGCGTGGGGAGCGTAATAAGAGCGAGAATGGTGGTGAGAGAGGTAGAAATGTGTTTAACTCGAGGGCGGAGGGTGGGTGGTAGGGAGGGAGGGAGGGAGGGAGGGAGGGACGAGGTAGCCAGCCAGCCAGCTGAGCGCTCACCTCACCTCACCTCACCTCTCCTGGCGGTGGTGCCACAGTGGACGGCGGCTCATCCTCGACCATTGACACTGCCAACCCTTAAATAACCCTCAATGACACTCCAGGCAACAACAACACTGTGGCACTAGCAGAGACACTTTTCACCAACACACTCTGGCCATAAAACACCCGCCAACACCCGCAACACCTCCCACTGGGTACCAACGTGGCAGCACCAAACATTACCTCACCACCTTCCTCTCTCTCTCTCTCTCTCTCTCTCTCTCTAAACTAACTAGCTTAATACTCTATCATAAATGTCGCTTCTCACCAACGTTTGCCCTCACGAATTTGGCCTCTCACAAACGTTTGCACTCACGAAATTTCCTTCACACGAACGTTTGCACTCACGAAATGTCCTTCACACGAACGTTTGCACTCACGAAATGTCTTTCACACGAACGTTTGCACTCACGAAATTTCTTTCACACGAACATTTGCACTCACGAAATTTCCTTCACACGAACGTTTGCACTCACGAAAGTTCCTTTACACGAACGTTTGCACTCACGAAATTTCCTTCACACGAACGTTTGCACTCACGAAATTTCCTTCACACGAACGTTTGCACTCACGAAATTTCCTTCACACGAACGTTTGCACTCACGAAATTACTTTCACACGAACTTTTGCACTCACGAAATTTCATTCACACGAACGTTTGCACTCACGAAATTTCCTTCACTCGAACGTTTGCACTCACGAAACTCGTTCTCACGAACGTTCGCACTCACGAAACTCGTTCTCACGAACGTTCTAACCTCACAGGCATCAAACCTAAGCTCACAGGCATCAAACCTAACCTCACAGATGTAAAATCGAGTCAGGTCCGAACCTGACTCGATTTGATGAGTTTATAAGGTTGGTTTAAGTCATTTGAATTGGAGAGAGAGAGAGAGAGAGAGAGAGAGAGAGAGAGAGAGAGAGAGAGAGAGAGAGAGAGAGAGAGAGAGAGAGAGAGAGAGAGAGAGAGAGAGAGAGAGATAGAGATAGAGATAGAGATAGAGAGATAGAGAGATAGAGAGATAGAGATAGATAGAGATAGATAGAGATAGATAGAGATAGATAGAGATAGATAGATAGATAGAGATATAGAGAGATAGAGAGATAGATAGATAGATAGACAGATAGACAGACAGACAGACAGACAGACAGACAGACAGACAGACAGACAGACAGACAGACAGACAGACAGACAGACAGAGGGAGGTTATTATTTAATATATATTAAGCAATATAATAATTATAAATATTAAACCAATAGAGAAATCATTTTGAAAATGTGTGACAGTTGGAGCAGAAGGGAGGGAGGGGGGGGGGCCGTACCAGGTGGTGATGACGTCACACACTACTACTACTGCTAGGCTTACTGGGGCCGTGGGGGGCGGGGGCGGGGGCGGGGGTCGTGAGGAAGGTGGTGGTGGTGGTGGTGCTTGTTCCTTCCTGCCTTAGCTGACATATATATACATTTGGAGATGTATGTATGTATGTATGTATGTATGTATGTAGCCCAATCCTTGGTGTATGTATGTAGTGGTGTAAAGAAAGAGTGGAGTGAGTGAGGTAACTGTTGTGGGATGGAGGAGGAGGAGGAGGAGGAGGCATGGCTGGCGGCGCAGTTAGTATGGTGGGATTGTGGGGTGTCGCTGGGTGTAATAATTCGAGTGTAATTTGTGGAGATAGGTTATATAGTTGGAGTTGTTGGCTTTATATAGTAGAGGGGACCCAGGCCTTATGCACAATGTGTGGGTTGTTATGTAGTGGTTGGGCGTAGTGTAGAGAGTGGGCGGGGGTTGGTGGGTGGGAGTGGTTGTGGTTTTTGATTGTGCATTTGATGGTGGGCGTGTTTGTGGGGAAGGTGGGCGGGGCTGGGAGAAATGGGCGGGTAAAGGTGGCGAAAAATGTCGGGTGGTGGAGTCTGGGGGTGGGAATATTCTCGTTTTCTGTTGGTGAGTCTTCCCACATTGTGGCTGACTAGATGGACGCTCAATCTCTCTCTCCTGAGTCATTATCTCGTTGCTCCTACTTCAACAGTGCCTCTTTACCTTCTCCAAGTGTGACACGCACCTACCTACACACGTGCACCTTACGTTGAGCAGGTGTGGGGAGCGTAATAAGAGCGTGAATGGACGGTACATGTGTATAACTGCAGGCGGCGGAGGGAGCCGGCCCTCGCCTCAACTGTGTGTGCGGTGTTGCCACAGTGGACGGCTCATCTTCGTCCATTTACACTCCCAACCCTTTATTAACCCACAGTGACACTAGATGCAACAATACTGTGTCACTAGCGACACTTTTCCCCGACACACTGTGGCCATAAAACACCCGCCAACACCCGCAACACTTCCCACTGGCCAGCAACGTGGCAACAAGATCAACAGCTGATCATCGCCGCCGCCGCCGCCGCCGCCCGCCGCCTCGCTCTCCTCCTGACTCCTTATCTCGTTCCTGCTAACTCAAAAGAGGCTCTTTACCTTCTCCACGTGTGACACACACCTACCTACACACGTGCACCTCACCTTGAGCAGGCGTGGGGAGCGTAATAAGAGCGAGAATGGTGGTGAGAGAGGTAGAAATGTGTTTAACTCGAGGGCGGAGGGAGGGAGGGTCGAGGTAGCCAGCCAGCCAGCCAGCCAGCTGAGCTCTCACCTCACCTCACCTCACCTCACCTCTCCTGGCGGTGGTGCCACAGTGGACGGCTGCTGATCCTCGACCATTGACACTGCTGCCAACCCTTTATTAACCCTCAGTGACACTCCAGGCAACAACAACACTGTGTCTGGCACTAGCGGAGACACTTTTCACCCACACACTCTGGCCATAAAACACCTGCCAACACCTGCAACACCTCCCACTGGGTACCAACGTGGCACCAGCAAACATTACCTCACCACCTTCCTCTCTCTCTCTCTAAACTAACTAACTAGCTTAATACTCTATCATAAATGTCGCTTCTCACCAACGTTTGCCCTCACGAATTTGGCCTCTCACAAACGTTTGCACTCACGAAATTTCCTTCACACGAACGTTTGCACTCACGAAATGTCCTTCACACGAACGTTTGCACTCACGAAATGTCTTTCACACGAACGTTTGCACTCACGAAATTTCTTTCACACGAACATTTGCACTCACGAAATTTCCTTCACACGAACGTTTGCACTCACGAAAGTTCCTTCACACGAAATTTTGCACTCACGAAATTTCCTTCACACGAAATTTTGCACTCACGAAATTTCTTTCACACGAACTTTTGCACTCACGAAATTTCCTTCACACGAACGTTTGCACTCACGAAATTTCCTTCACACGAACGTTTGCACTCACGAAATATGCTGTCACGACCGTCTGGGGTCACGAAATTCGTGTCTCAGGAAATTTGATGTCACGAACGTTTGGGGTCACGAAATTTGCTGTCACGAACGTCTGGGGTCACGAAATTCGTGTCTTTGGTCAAGAAATTCGTGTCTGGGGTCACGAAATTCGTGTATGGGGTCAAGAAATTTGTGTCTGATGTCACGAAATTCGTGTCTGTCACGAAATTCGTGTCTGGGGTCAAGAAATTCGTGTCTGTGGTCAAGAAAATCGTGTCTGGGGTCACGAAATTTGCTGTCACGAACGTTGGGGTCACGAAATTCGTGTCTGGGGTCACGAAATTCGTGTCTGGGGTCACGAAATTCGTGTCGTTTCGTGAAACGTTTTGGCTCAAGAAATTTGAATTCGAGAGAGAGAGAGAGAGAGAGAGAGAGAGAGAGAGAGAGAGAGAGAGAGAGAGAGAGAGAGAGAGAGAGAGAGAGACAGACAGACAGACAGACAGACAGACAGACAGACAGACAGACAGACAGACAGACAGACAGACAGACAGACAGACAGACAGACAGAGGGAGGGAGGGAGGTTATTATTTAATATATATTAAGCAATATAATAATTATAAATATTAAACCAATAGAGAAATCATTTTGAAAATGTGTGACAGTTGGAGCAGAAGGGAGGGAAGGGGGGGGGGCCGTACCAGGCGGTGATGACGTCACACACTACTACTACTGCTAGGCTTACTGGGGCCGTGGGGGGGCCGTGAGGAAGGTGTTCCTGCCTTAGCTGACATATATATACATTTGGAGATGTATGTATGTATGTATGTAGTGGTGTAAAGAAAGAGTGGAGTGAGTGAGGTAACTGTTGTGGGATGGAGGAGGGTATGGTGGGAGTGGGGGGGGGGGAGGGGGGAGGGTTGTGGGGTGTCGCTGGGTGTAATAATTTGAGTTTAATTTGCGGAGATAGGTTATGTAGATGGGGTTGTTGGCTTTATATAGTAGAGGGGAGGGAGGCCTTATGCACAATGTGTGGGTTGTTATGTGGTGGTGGGGCGTAGTGTAGAGAGTGGGCGGAGGTTGGTGGGTGGGAGTGGGTGGTGTTTTTGATTGTGCATTTGATGGTGGGCGTGTTTGTGGGGAAGGTGGGCGGGGCTGGGAGAAATGTGTGGGTAAAGGTGGCGAAAAATGTCGGGTGGTGGAGTCTAGGGTGGGAATATTCTCGTTTTCTGTTGGTGAGTCTTCCCACATTGTGGCTGACTAGATGGACCCTCAATCTCTCTCTCCTGACTCGTTATCTCGTTGCTCCTACTTCAACAGTGCCTCTTTACCTTCTCCAAGTGTGACACACACCTACCTACACACCTGCACCTTACGTTGAGCAGGTGTGGGGAGCGTAATAAGAGCGAGAATGGTGGGTAGAGAGGTATAAATGTGTGTAACTGCAGGCGGCTGAGGGGCTGAGGGACGGCGGGAGGTAGCCAGGCGCGCTCACCTCAACTGTGTGTGCGGTGTTGCCACAGTGGACGGCTCATCTTCGTCCATGTACACTACCAACCCTTTATTAACCCTCAGTGACACTAGATGCAACAACACTGTGTCACTAGCGGAGACACTTTTCCCCGACACACTGTGGCCATAAAACACCCGCCAACACCCGCAACACTTCCCACTGGCCAGCAACGTGGCAACAAGATCAACAGCTGATCATCGCCGCCGCCTCGCTCTCCTCCTGACTCCTTATCTCGTTCCTGCTAACTCAAAAGAGGCTCTTTACCTTCTCCACGTGTGACACACACCTACCTACACACGTGCACCTCACCTTGAGCAGGCGTGGGGAGCGTAATAAGAGCGAGAATGGTGGTGAGAGAGGTAGAAATGTGTTTAACTCGAGGGCGGAGGGTGGGTGGTAGGGAGGGAGGGAGGGAGGGAGGGAGGGACGAGGTAGCCAGCCAGCCAGCTGAGCGCTCACCTCACCTCACCTCACCTCTCCTGGCGGTGGTGCCACAGTGGACGGCGGCTCATCCTCGACCATTGACACTGCCAACCCTTAAATAACCCTCAATGACACTCCAGGCAACAACAACACTGTGGCACTAGCAGAGACACTTTTCACCAACACACTCTGGCCATAAAACACCCGCCAACACCCGCAACACCTCCCACTGGGTACCAACGTGGCAGCACCAAACATTACCTCACCACCTTCCTCTCTCTCTCTCTCTCTCTCTCTCTCTCTAAACTAACTAGCTTAATACTCTATCATAAATGTCGCTTCTCACCAACGTTTGCCCTCACGAATTTGGCCTCTCACAAACGTTTGCACTCACGAAATTTCCTTCACACGAACGTTTGCACTCACGAAATGTCCTTCACACGAACGTTTGCACTCACGAAATGTCTTTCACACGAACGTTTGCACTCACGAAATTTCTTTCACACGAACATTTGCACTCACGAAATTTCCTTCACACGAACGTTTGCACTCACGAAAGTTCCTTTACACGAACGTTTGCACTCACGAAATTTCCTTCACACGAACGTTTGCACTCACGAAATTTCCTTCACACGAACGTTTGCACTCACGAAATTTCCTTCACACGAACGTTTGCACTCACGAAATTACTTTCACACGAACTTTTGCACTCACGAAATTTCATTCACACGAACGTTTGCACTCACGAAATTTCCTTCACTCGAACGTTTGCACTCACGAAACTCGTTCTCACGAACGTTCGCACTCACGAAACTCGTTCTCACGAACGTTCTAACCTCACAGGCATCAAACCTAAGCTCACAGGCATCAAACCTAACCTCACAGATGTAAAATCGAGTCAGGTCCGAACCTGACTCGATTTGATGAGTTTATAAGGTTGGTTTAAGTCATTTGAATTGGAGAGAGAGAGAGAGAGAGAGAGAGAGAGAGAGAGAGAGAGAGAGAGAGAGAGAGAGAGAGAGAGAGAGAGAGAGAGAGAGAGAGAGAGAGAGATAGAGATAGAGATAGAGATAGAGAGATAGAGAGATAGAGAGATAGAGATAGATAGAGATAGATAGAGATAGATAGAGATAGATAGAGATAGATAGATAGATAGAGATATAGAGAGATAGAGAGATAGATAGATAGATAGACAGATAGACAGACAGACAGACAGACAGACAGACAGACAGACAGACAGACAGACAGACAGACAGACAGACAGACAGACAGAGGGAGGTTATTATTTAATATATATTAAGCAATATAATAATTATAAATATTAAACCAATAGAGAAATCATTTTGAAAATGTGTGACAGTTGGAGCAGAAGGGAGGGAGGGGGGGGGGGCCGTACCAGGTGGTGATGACGTCACACACTACTACTACTGCTAGGCTTACTGGGGCCGTGGGGGGCGGGGGCGGGGGCGGGGGTCGTGAGGAAGGTGGTGGTGGTGGTGGTGCTTGTTCCTTCCTGCCTTAGCTGACATATATATACATTTGGAGATGTATGTATGTATGTATGTATGTATGTATGTAGCCCAATCCTTGGTGTATGTATGTAGTGGTGTAAAGAAAGAGTGGAGTGAGTGAGGTAACTGTTGTGGGATGGAGGAGGAGGAGGAGGAGGAGGCATGGCTGGCGGCGCAGTTAGTATGGTGGGATTGTGGGGTGTCGCTGGGTGTAATAATTCGAGTGTAATTTGTGGAGATAGGTTATATAGTTGGAGTTGTTGGCTTTATATAGTAGAGGGGACCCAGGCCTTATGCACAATGTGTGGGTTGTTATGTAGTGGTTGGGCGTAGTGTAGAGAGTGGGCGGGGGTTGGTGGGTGGGAGTGGTTGTGGTTTTTGATTGTGCATTTGATGGTGGGCGTGTTTGTGGGGAAGGTGGGCGGGGCTGGGAGAAATGGGCGGGTAAAGGTGGCGAAAAATGTCGGGTGGTGGAGTCTGGGGGTGGGAATATTCTCGTTTTCTGTTGGTGAGTCTTCCCACATTGTGGCTGACTAGATGGACGCTCAATCTCTCTCTCCTGAGTCATTATCTCGTTGCTCCTACTTCAACAGTGCCTCTTTACCTTCTCCAAGTGTGACACGCACCTACCTACACACGTGCACCTTACGTTGAGCAGGTGTGGGGAGCGTAATAAGAGCGTGAATGGACGGTACATGTGTATAACTGCAGGCGGCGGAGGGAGCCGGCCCTCGCCTCAACTGTGTGTGCGGTGTTGCCACAGTGGACGGCTCATCTTCGTCCATTTACACTCCCAACCCTTTATTAACCCACAGTGACACTAGATGCAACAATACTGTGTCACTAGCGACACTTTTCCCCGACACACTGTGGCCATAAAACACCCGCCAACACCCGCAACACTTCCCACTGGCCAGCAACGTGGCAACAAGATCAACAGCTGATCATCGCCGCCGCCGCCGCCGCCGCCCGCCGCCTCGCTCTCCTCCTGACTCCTTATCTCGTTCCTGCTAACTCAAAAGAGGCTCTTTACCTTCTCCACGTGTGACACACACCTACCTACACACGTGCACCTCACCTTGAGCAGGCGTGGGGAGCGTAATAAGAGCGAGAATGGTGGTGAGAGAGGTAGAAATGTGTTTAACTCGAGGGCGGAGGGAGGGAGGGTCGAGGTAGCCAGCCAGCCAGCCAGCCAGCTGAGCTCTCACCTCACCTCACCTCACCTCACCTCTCCTGGCGGTGGTGCCACAGTGGACGGCTGCTGATCCTCGACCATTGACACTGCTGCCAACCCTTTATTAACCCTCAGTGACACTCCAGGCAACAACAACACTGTGTCTGGCACTAGCGGAGACACTTTTCACCCACACACTCTGGCCATAAAACACCTGCCAACACCTGCAACACCTCCCACTGGGTACCAACGTGGCACCAGCAAACATTACCTCACCACCTTCCTCTCTCTCTCTCTAAACTAACTAACTAGCTTAATACTCTATCATAAATGTCGCTTCTCACCAACGTTTGCCCTCACGAATTTGGCCTCTCACAAACGTTTGCACTCACGAAATTTCCTTCACACGAACGTTTGCACTCACGAAATGTCCTTCACACGAACGTTTGCACTCACGAAATGTCTTTCACACGAACGTTTGCACTCACGAAATTTCTTTCACACGAACATTTGCACTCACGAAATTTCCTTCACACGAACGTTTGCACTCACGAAAGTTCCTTCACACGAAATTTTGCACTCACGAAATTTCCTTCACACGAAATTTTGCACTCACGAAATTTCTTTCACACGAACTTTTGCACTCACGAAATTTCCTTCACACGAACGTTTGCACTCACGAAATTTCCTTCACACGAACGTTTGCACTCACGAAATATGCTGTCACGACCGTCTGGGGTCACGAAATTCGTGTCTCAGGAAATTTGATGTCACGAACGTTTGGGGTCACGAAATTTGCTGTCACGAACGTCTGGGGTCACGAAATTCGTGTCTTTGGTCAAGAAATTCGTGTCTGGGGTCACGAAATTCGTGTATGGGGTCAAGAAATTTGTGTCTGATGTCACGAAATTCGTGTCTGTCACGAAATTCGTGTCTGGGGTCAAGAAATTCGTGTCTGTGGTCAAGAAAATCGTGTCTGGGGTCACGAAATTTGCTGTCACGAACGTTGGGGTCACGAAATTCGTGTCTGGGGTCACGAAATTCGTGTCTGGGGTCACGAAATTCGTGTCGTTTCGTGAAACGTTTTGGCTCAAGAAATTTGAATTCGAGAGAGAGAGAGAGAGAGAGAGAGAGAGAGAGAGAGAGAGAGAGAGAGAGAGAGAGAGAGAGAGAGAGAGAGACAGACAGACAGACAGACAGACAGACAGACAGACAGACAGACAGACAGACAGACAGACAGACAGACAGACAGACAGAGGGAGGGAGGGAGGTTATTATTTAATATATATTAAGCAATATAATAATTATAAATATTAAACCAATAGAGAAATCATTTTGAAAATGTGTGACAGTTGGAGCAGAAGGGAGGGAAGGGGGGGGGGCCGTACCAGGCGGTGATGACGTCACACACTACTACTACTGCTAGGCTTACTGGGGCCGTGGGGGGGCCGTGAGGAAGGTGTTCCTGCCTTAGCTGACATATATATACATTTGGAGATGTATGTATGTATGTATGTAGTGGTGTAAAGAAAGAGTGGAGTGAGTGAGGTAACTGTTGTGGGATGGAGGAGGGTATGGTGGGAGTGGGGGGGGGGGAGGGGGGAGGGTTGTGGGGTGTCGCTGGGTGTAATAATTTGAGTTTAATTTGCGGAGATAGGTTATGTAGATGGGGTTGTTGGCTTTATATAGTAGAGGGGAGGGAGGCCTTATGCACAATGTGTGGGTTGTTATGTGGTGGTGGGGCGTAGTGTAGAGAGTGGGCGGAGGTTGGTGGGTGGGAGTGGGTGGTGTTTTTGATTGTGCATTTGATGGTGGGCGTGTTTGTGGGGAAGGTGGGCGGGGCTGGGAGAAATGTGTGGGTAAAGGTGGCGAAAAATGTCGGGTGGTGGAGTCTAGGGTGGGAATATTCTCGTTTTCTGTTGGTGAGTCTTCCCACATTGTGGCTGACTAGATGGACCCTCAATCTCTCTCTCCTGACTCGTTATCTCGTTGCTCCTACTTCAACAGTGCCTCTTTACCTTCTCCAAGTGTGACACACACCTACCTACACACCTGCACCTTACGTTGAGCAGGTGTGGGGAGCGTAATAAGAGCGAGAATGGTGGGTAGAGAGGTATAAATGTGTGTAACTGCAGGCGGCTGAGGGGCTGAGGGACGGCGGGAGGTAGCCAGGCGCGCTCACCTCAACTGTGTGTGCGGTGTTGCCACAGTGGACGGCTCATCTTCGTCCATGTACACTACCAACCCTTTATTAACCCTCAGTGACACTAGATGCAACAACACTGTGTCACTAGCGGAGACACTTTTCCCCGACACACTGTGGCCATAAAACACCCGCCAACACCCGCAACACTTCCCACTGGCCAGCAACGTGGCAACAAGATCAACAGCTGATCATCGCCGCCGCCTCGCTCTCCTCCTGACTCCTTATCTCGTTCCTGCTAACTCAAAAGAGGCTCTTTACCTTCTCCACGTGTGACACACACCTACCTACACACGTGCACCTCACCTTGAGCAGGCGTGGGGAGCGTAATAAGAGCGAGAATGGTGGTGAGAGAGGTAGAAATGTGTTTAACTCGAGGGCGGAGGGTGGGTGGTAGGGAGGGAGGGAGGGAGGGAGGGAGGGACGAGGTAGCCAGCCAGCCAGCTGAGCGCTCACCTCACCTCACCTCACCTCTCCTGGCGGTGGTGCCACAGTGGACGGCGGCTCATCCTCGACCATTGACACTGCCAACCCTTAAATAACCCTCAATGACACTCCAGGCAACAACAACACTGTGGCACTAGCAGAGACACTTTTCACCAACACACTCTGGCCATAAAACACCCGCCAACACCCGCAACACCTCCCACTGGGTACCAACGTGGCAGCACCAAACATTACCTCACCACCTTCCTCTCTCTCTCTCTCTCTCTCTCTCTCTCTAAACTAACTAGCTTAATACTCTATCATAAATGTCGCTTCTCACCAACGTTTGCCCTCACGAATTTGGCCTCTCACAAACGTTTGCACTCACGAAATTTCCTTCACACGAACGTTTGCACTCACGAAATTTCCTTCACTCGAACGTTTGCACTCACGAAACTCGTTCTCACGAACGTTCGCACTCACGAAACTCGTTCTCACGAACGTTCTAACCTCACAGGCATCAAACCTAAGCTCACAGGCATCAAACCTAACCTCACAGATGTAAAATCGAGTCAGGTCCGAACCTGACTCGATTTGATGAGTTTATAAGGTTGGTTTAAGTCATTTGAATTGGAGAGAGAGAGAGAGAGAGAGAGAGAGAGAGAGAGAGAGAGAGAGAGAGAGAGAGAGAGAGAGAGAGAGAGAGAGAGAGAGAGAGAGAGATAGAGATAGAGATAGAGATAGAGAGATAGAGAGATAGAGAGATAGAGATAGATAGAGATAGATAGAGATAGATAGAGATAGATAGAGATAGATAGATAGATAGAGATATAGAGAGATAGAGAGATAGATAGATAGATAGACAGATAGACAGACAGACAGACAGACAGACAGACAGACAGACAGACAGACAGACAGACAGACAGACAGACAGACAGACAGAGGGAGGTTATTATTTAATATATATTAAGCAATATAATAATTATAAATATTAAACCAATAGAGAAATCATTTTGAAAATGTGTGACAGTTGGAGCAGAAGGGAGGGAGGGGGGGGGGCCGTACCAGGTGGTGATGACGTCACACACTACTACTACTGCTAGGCTTACTGGGGCCGTGGGGGGCGGGGGCGGGGGCGGGGGTCGTGAGGAAGGTGGTGGTGGTGGTGGTGCTTGTTCCTTCCTGCCTTAGCTGACATATATATACATTTGGAGATGTATGTATGTATGTATGTATGTATGTATGTAGCCCAATCCTTGGTGTATGTATGTAGTGGTGTAAAGAAAGAGTGGAGTGAGTGAGGTAACTGTTGTGGGATGGAGGAGGAGGAGGAGGAGGAGGCATGGCTGGCGGCGCAGTTAGTATGGTGGGATTGTGGGGTGTCGCTGGGTGTAATAATTCGAGTGTAATTTGTGGAGATAGGTTATATAGTTGGAGTTGTTGGCTTTATATAGTAGAGGGGACCCAGGCCTTATGCACAATGTGTGGGTTGTTATGTAGTGGTTGGGCGTAGTGTAGAGAGTGGGCGGGGGTTGGTGGGTGGGAGTGGTTGTGGTTTTTGATTGTGCATTTGATGGTGGGCGTGTTTGTGGGGAAGGTGGGCGGGGCTGGGAGAAATGGGCGGGTAAAGGTGGCGAAAAATGTCGGGTGGTGGAGTCTGGGGGTGGGAATATTCTCGTTTTCTGTTGGTGAGTCTTCCCACATTGTGGCTGACTAGATGGACGCTCAATCTCTCTCTCCTGAGTCATTATCTCGTTGCTCCTACTTCAACAGTGCCTCTTTACCTTCTCCAAGTGTGACACGCACCTACCTACACACGTGCACCTTACGTTGAGCAGGTGTGGGGAGCGTAATAAGAGCGTGAATGGACGGTACATGTGTATAACTGCAGGCGGCGGAGGGAGCCGGCCCTCGCCTCAACTGTGTGTGCGGTGTTGCCACAGTGGACGGCTCATCTTCGTCCATTTACACTCCCAACCCTTTATTAACCCACAGTGACACTAGATGCAACAATACTGTGTCACTAGCGACACTTTTCCCCGACACACTGTGGCCATAAAACACCCGCCAACACCCGCAACACTTCCCACTGGCCAGCAACGTGGCAACAAGATCAACAGCTGATCATCGCCGCCGCCGCCGCCGCCGCCCGCCGCCTCGCTCTCCTCCTGACTCCTTATCTCGTTCCTGCTAACTCAAAAGAGGCTCTTTACCTTCTCCACGTGTGACACACACCTACCTACACACGTGCACCTCACCTTGAGCAGGCGTGGGGAGCGTAATAAGAGCGAGAATGGTGGTGAGAGAGGTAGAAATGTGTTTAACTCGAGGGCGGAGGGAGGGAGGGTCGAGGTAGCCAGCCAGCCAGCCAGCCAGCTGAGCTCTCACCTCACCTCACCTCACCTCACCTCTCCTGGCGGTGGTGCCACAGTGGACGGCTGCTGATCCTCGACCATTGACACTGCTGCCAACCCTTTATTAACCCTCAGTGACACTCCAGGCAACAACAACACTGTGTCTGGCACTAGCGGAGACACTTTTCACCCACACACTCTGGCCATAAAACACCTGCCAACACCTGCAACACCTCCCACTGGGTACCAACGTGGCACCAGCAAACATTACCTCACCACCTTCCTCTCTCTCTCTCTAAACTAACTAACTAGCTTAATACTCTATCATAAATGTCGCTTCTCACCAACGTTTGCCCTCACGAATTTGGCCTCTCACAAACGTTTGCACTCACGAAATTTCCTTCACACGAACGTTTGCACTCACGAAATGTCCTTCACACGAACGTTTGCACTCACGAAATGTCTTTCACACGAACGTTTGCACTCACGAAATTTCTTTCACACGAACATTTGCACTCACGAAATTTCCTTCACACGAACGTTTGCACTCACGAAAGTTCCTTCACACGAAATTTTGCACTCACGAAATTTCCTTCACACGAAATTTTGCACTCACGAAATTTCTTTCACACGAACTTTTGCACTCACGAAATTTCCTTCACACGAACGTTTGCACTCACGAAATTTCCTTCACACGAACGTTTGCACTCACGAAATATGCTGTCACGACCGTCTGGGGTCACGAAATTCGTGTCTCAGGAAATTTGATGTCACGAACGTTTGGGGTCACGAAATTTGCTGTCACGAACGTCTGGGGTCACGAAATTCGTGTCTTTGGTCAAGAAATTCGTGTCTGGGGTCACGAAATTCGTGTATGGGGTCAAGAAATTTGTGTCTGATGTCACGAAATTCGTGTCTGTCACGAAATTCGTGTCTGGGGTCAAGAAATTCGTGTCTGTGGTCAAGAAAATCGTGTCTGGGGTCACGAAATTTGCTGTCACGAACGTTGGGGTCACGAAATTCGTGTCTGGGGTCACGAAATTCGTGTCTGGGGTCACGAAATTCGTGTCGTTTCGTGAAACGTTTTGGCTCAAGAAATTTGAATTCGAGAGAGAGAGAGAGAGAGAGAGAGAGAGAGAGAGAGAGAGAGAGAGAGAGAGAGAGAGAGAGAGAGAGAGACAGACAGACAGACAGACAGACAGACAGACAGACAGACAGACAGACAGACAGACAGACAGACAGACAGACAGACAGAGGGAGGGAGGGAGGTTATTATTTAATATATATTAAGCAATATAATAATTATAAATATTAAACCAATAGAGAAATCATTTTGAAAATGTGTGACAGTTGGAGCAGAAGGGAGGGAAGGGGGGGGGGCCGTACCAGGCGGTGATGACGTCACACACTACTACTACTGCTAGGCTTACTGGGGCCGTGGGGGGGCCGTGAGGAAGGTGTTCCTGCCTTAGCTGACATATATATACATTTGGAGATGTATGTATGTATGTATGTAGTGGTGTAAAGAAAGAGTGGAGTGAGTGAGGTAACTGTTGTGGGATGGAGGAGGGTATGGTGGGAGTGGGGGGGGGGGAGGGGGGAGGGTTGTGGGGTGTCGCTGGGTGTAATAATTTGAGTTTAATTTGCGGAGATAGGTTATGTAGATGGGGTTGTTGGCTTTATATAGTAGAGGGGAGGGAGGCCTTATGCACAATGTGTGGGTTGTTATGTGGTGGTGGGGCGTAGTGTAGAGAGTGGGCGGAGGTTGGTGGGTGGGAGTGGGTGGTGTTTTTGATTGTGCATTTGATGGTGGGCGTGTTTGTGGGGAAGGTGGGCGGGGCTGGGAGAAATGTGTGGGTAAAGGTGGCGAAAAATGTCGGGTGGTGGAGTCTAGGGTGGGAATATTCTCGTTTTCTGTTGGTGAGTCTTCCCACATTGTGGCTGACTAGATGGACCCTCAATCTCTCTCTCCTGACTCGTTATCTCGTTGCTCCTACTTCAACAGTGCCTCTTTACCTTCTCCAAGTGTGACACACACCTACCTACACACCTGCACCTTACGTTGAGCAGGTGTGGGGAGCGTAATAAGAGCGAGAATGGTGGGTAGAGAGGTATAAATGTGTGTAACTGCAGGCGGCTGAGGGGCTGAGGGACGGCGGGAGGTAGCCAGGCGCGCTCACCTCAACTGTGTGTGCGGTGTTGCCACAGTGGACGGCTCATCTTCGTCCATGTACACTACCAACCCTTTATTAACCCTCAGTGACACTAGATGCAACAACACTGTGTCACTAGCGGAGACACTTTTCCCCGACACACTGTGGCCATAAAACACCCGCCAACACCCGCAACACTTCCCACTGGCCAGCAACGTGGCAACAAGATCAACAGCTGATCATCGCCGCCGCCTCGCTCTCCTCCTGACTCCTTATCTCGTTCCTGCTAACTCAAAAGAGGCTCTTTACCTTCTCCACGTGTGACACACACCTACCTACACACGTGCACCTCACCTTGAGCAGGCGTGGGGAGCGTAATAAGAGCGAGAATGGTGGTGAGAGAGGTAGAAATGTGTTTAACTCGAGGGCGGAGGGTGGGTGGTAGGGAGGGAGGGAGGGAGGGAGGGAGGGACGAGGTAGCCAGCCAGCCAGCTGAGCGCTCACCTCACCTCACCTCACCTCTCCTGGCGGTGGTGCCACAGTGGACGGCGGCTCATCCTCGACCATTGACACTGCCAACCCTTAAATAACCCTCAATGACACTCCAGGCAACAACAACACTGTGGCACTAGCAGAGACACTTTTCACCAACACACTCTGGCCATAAAACACCCGCCAACACCCGCAACACCTCCCACTGGGTACCAACGTGGCAGCACCAAACATTACCTCACCACCTTCCTCTCTCTCTCTCTCTCTCTCTCTCTCTCTAAACTAACTAGCTTAATACTCTATCATAAATGTCGCTTCTCACCAACGTTTGCCCTCACGAATTTGGCCTCTCACAAACGTTTGCACTCACGAAATTTCCTTCACACGAACGTTTGCACTCACGACGTTGCACTCACGAAATTTCCTTCACTCGAACGTTTGCACTCACGAAACTCGTTCTCACGAACGTTCGCACTCACGAAACTCGTTCTCACGAACGTTCTAACCTCACAGGCATCAAACCTAAGCTCACAGGCATCAAACCTAACCTCACAGATGTAAAATCGAGTCAGGTCCGAACCTGACTCGATTTGATGAGTTTATAAGGTTGGTTTAAGTCATTTGAATTGGAGAGAGAGAGAGAGAGAGAGAGAGAGAGAGAGAGAGAGAGAGAGAGAGAGAGAGAGAGAGAGAGAGAGAGAGAGAGAGAGAGAGAGAGAGAGAGATAGAGATAGAGATAGAGATAGAGAGATAGAGAGATAGAGAGATAGAGATAGATAGAGATAGATAGAGATAGATAGAGATAGATAGAGATAGATAGATAGATAGAGATATAGAGAGATAGAGAGATAGATAGATAGATAGACAGATAGACAGACAGACAGACAGACAGACAGACAGACAGACAGACAGACAGACAGACAGACAGACAGACAGACAGACAGAGGGAGGTTATTATTTAATATATATTAAGCAATATAATAATTATAAATATTAAACCAATAGAGAAATCATTTTGAAAATGTGTGACAGTTGGAGCAGAAGGGAGGGAGGGGGGGGGGGCCGTACCAGGTGGTGATGACGTCACACACTACTACTACTGCTAGGCTTACTGGGGCCGTGGGGGGCGGGGGCGGGGGCGGGGGTCGTGAGGAAGGTGGTGGTGGTGGTGGTGCTTGTTCCTTCCTGCCTTAGCTGACATATATATACATTTGGAGATGTATGTATGTATGTATGTATGTATGTATGTAGCCCAATCCTTGGTGTATGTATGTAGTGGTGTAAAGAAAGAGTGGAGTGAGTGAGGTAACTGTTGTGGGATGGAGGAGGAGGAGGAGGAGGAGGCATGGCTGGCGGCGCAGTTAGTATGGTGGGATTGTGGGGTGTCGCTGGGTGTAATAATTCGAGTGTAATTTGTGGAGATAGGTTATATAGTTGGAGTTGTTGGCTTTATATAGTAGAGGGGACCCAGGCCTTATGCACAATGTGTGGGTTGTTATGTAGTGGTTGGGCGTAGTGTAGAGAGTGGGCGGGGGTTGGTGGGTGGGAGTGGTTGTGGTTTTTGATTGTGCATTTGATGGTGGGCGTGTTTGTGGGGAAGGTGGGCGGGGCTGGGAGAAATGGGCGGGTAAAGGTGGCGAAAAATGTCGGGTGGTGGAGTCTGGGGGTGGGAATATTCTCGTTTTCTGTTGGTGAGTCTTCCCACATTGTGGCTGACTAGATGGACGCTCAATCTCTCTCTCCTGAGTCATTATCTCGTTGCTCCTACTTCAACAGTGCCTCTTTACCTTCTCCAAGTGTGACACGCACCTACCTACACACGTGCACCTTACGTTGAGCAGGTGTGGGGAGCGTAATAAGAGCGTGAATGGACGGTACATGTGTATAACTGCAGGCGGCGGAGGGAGCCGGCCCTCGCCTCAACTGTGTGTGCGGTGTTGCCACAGTGGACGGCTCATCTTCGTCCATTTACACTCCCAACCCTTTATTAACCCACAGTGACACTAGATGCAACAATACTGTGTCACTAGCGACACTTTTCCCCGACACACTGTGGCCATAAAACACCCGCCAACACCCGCAACACTTCCCACTGGCCAGCAACGTGGCAACAAGATCAACAGCTGATCATCGCCGCCGCCGCCGCCGCCGCCCGCCGCCTCGCTCTCCTCCTGACTCCTTATCTCGTTCCTGCTAACTCAAAAGAGGCTCTTTACCTTCTCCACGTGTGACACACACCTACCTACACACGTGCACCTCACCTTGAGCAGGCGTGGGGAGCGTAATAAGAGCGAGAATGGTGGTGAGAGAGGTAGAAATGTGTTTAACTCGAGGGCGGAGGGAGGGAGGGTCGAGGTAGCCAGCCAGCCAGCCAGCCAGCTGAGCTCTCACCTCACCTCACCTCACCTCACCTCTCCTGGCGGTGGTGCCACAGTGGACGGCTGCTGATCCTCGACCATTGACACTGCTGCCAACCCTTTATTAACCCTCAGTGACACTCCAGGCAACAACAACACTGTGTCTGGCACTAGCGGAGACACTTTTCACCCACACACTCTGGCCATAAAACACCTGCCAACACCTGCAACACCTCCCACTGGGTACCAACGTGGCACCAGCAAACATTACCTCACCACCTTCCTCTCTCTCTCTCTAAACTAACTAACTAGCTTAATACTCTATCATAAATGTCGCTTCTCACCAACGTTTGCCCTCACGAATTTGGCCTCTCACAAACGTTTGCACTCACGAAATTTCCTTCACACGAACGTTTGCACTCACGAAATGTCCTTCACACGAACGTTTGCACTCACGAAATGTCTTTCACACGAACGTTTGCACTCACGAAATTTCTTTCACACGAACATTTGCACTCACGAAATTTCCTTCACACGAACGTTTGCACTCACGAAAGTTCCTTCACACGAAATTTTGCACTCACGAAATTTCCTTCACACGAAATTTTGCACTCACGAAATTTCTTTCACACGAACTTTTGCACTCACGAAATTTCCTTCACACGAACGTTTGCACTCACGAAATTTCCTTCACACGAACGTTTGCACTCACGAAATATGCTGTCACGACCGTCTGGGGTCACGAAATTCGTGTCTCAGGAAATTTGATGTCACGAACGTTTGGGGTCACGAAATTTGCTGTCACGAACGTCTGGGGTCACGAAATTCGTGTCTTTGGTCAAGAAATTCGTGTCTGGGGTCACGAAATTCGTGTATGGGGTCAAGAAATTTGTGTCTGATGTCACGAAATTCGTGTCTGTCACGAAATTCGTGTCTGGGGTCAAGAAATTCGTGTCTGTGGTCAAGAAAATCGTGTCTGGGGTCACGAAATTTGCTGTCACGAACGTTGGGGTCACGAAATTCGTGTCTGGGGTCACGAAATTCGTGTCTGGGGTCACGAAATTCGTGTCGTTTCGTGAAACGTTTTGGCTCAAGAAATTTGAATTCGAGAGAGAGAGAGAGAGAGAGAGAGAGAGAGAGAGAGAGAGAGAGAGAGAGAGAGAGAGAGAGAGAGAGAGAGACAGACAGACAGACAGACAGACAGACAGACAGACAGACAGACAGACAGACAGACAGACAGACAGACAGACAGACAGAGGGAGGGAGGGAGGTTATTATTTAATATATATTAAGCAATATAATAATTATAAATATTAAACCAATAGAGAAATCATTTTGAAAATGTGTGACAGTTGGAGCAGAAGGGAGGGAAGGGGGGGGGGCCGTACCAGGCGGTGATGACGTCACACACTACTACTACTGCTAGGCTTACTGGGGCCGTGGGGGGGCCGTGAGGAAGGTGTTCCTGCCTTAGCTGACATATATATACATTTGGAGATGTATGTATGTATGTATGTAGTGGTGTAAAGAAAGAGTGGAGTGAGTGAGGTAACTGTTGTGGGATGGAGGAGGGTATGGTGGGAGTGGGGGGGGGGGAGGGGGGAGGGTTGTGGGGTGTCGCTGGGTGTAATAATTTGAGTTTAATTTGCGGAGATAGGTTATGTAGATGGGGTTGTTGGCTTTATATAGTAGAGGGGAGGGAGGCCTTATGCACAATGTGTGGGTTGTTATGTGGTGGTGGGGCGTAGTGTAGAGAGTGGGCGGAGGTTGGTGGGTGGGAGTGGGTGGTGTTTTTGATTGTGCATTTGATGGTGGGCGTGTTTGTGGGGAAGGTGGGCGGGGCTGGGAGAAATGTGTGGGTAAAGGTGGCGAAAAATGTCGGGTGGTGGAGTCTAGGGTGGGAATATTCTCGTTTTCTGTTGGTGAGTCTTCCCACATTGTGGCTGACTAGATGGACCCTCAATCTCTCTCTCCTGACTCGTTATCTCGTTGCTCCTACTTCAACAGTGCCTCTTTACCTTCTCCAAGTGTGACACACACCTACCTACACACCTGCACCTTACGTTGAGCAGGTGTGGGGAGCGTAATAAGAGCGAGAATGGTGGGTAGAGAGGTATAAATGTGTGTAACTGCAGGCGGCTGAGGGGCTGAGGGACGGCGGGAGGTAGCCAGGCGCGCTCACCTCAACTGTGTGTGCGGTGTTGCCACAGTGGACGGCTCATCTTCGTCCATGTACACTACCAACCCTTTATTAACCCTCAGTGACACTAGATGCAACAACACTGTGTCACTAGCGGAGACACTTTTCCCCGACACACTGTGGCCATAAAACACCCGCCAACACCCGCAACACTTCCCACTGGCCAGCAACGTGGCAACAAGATCAACAGCTGATCATCGCCGCCGCCTCGCTCTCCTCCTGACTCCTTATCTCGTTCCTGCTAACTCAAAAGAGGCTCTTTACCTTCTCCACGTGTGACACACACCTACCTACACACGTGCACCTCACCTTGAGCAGGCGTGGGGAGCGTAATAAGAGCGAGAATGGTGGTGAGAGAGGTAGAAATGTGTTTAACTCGAGGGCGGAGGGTGGGTGGTAGGGAGGGAGGGAGGGAGGGAGGGAGGGACGAGGTAGCCAGCCAGCCAGCTGAGCGCTCACCTCACCTCACCTCACCTCTCCTGGCGGTGGTGCCACAGTGGACGGCGGCTCATCCTCGACCATTGACACTGCCAACCCTTAAATAACCCTCAATGACACTCCAGGCAACAACAACACTGTGGCACTAGCAGAGACACTTTTCACCAACACACTCTGGCCATAAAACACCCGCCAACACCCGCAACACCTCCCACTGGGTACCAACGTGGCAGCACCAAACATTACCTCACCACCTTCCTCTCTCTCTCTCTCTCTCTCTCTCTCTCTAAACTAACTAGCTTAATACTCTATCATAAATGTCGCTTCTCACCAACGTTTGCCCTCACGAATTTGGCCTCTCACAAACGTTTGCACTCACGAAATTTCCTTCACACGAACGTTTGCACTCACGAAATTTCCTTCACTCGAACGTTTGCACTCACGAAACTCGTTCTCACGAACGTTCGCACTCACGAAACTCGTTCTCACGAACGTTCTAACCTCACAGGCATCAAACCTAAGCTCACAGGCATCAAACCTAACCTCACAGATGTAAAATCGAGTCAGGTCCGAACCTGACTCGATTTGATGAGTTTATAAGGTTGGTTTAAGTCATTTGAATTGGAGAGAGAGAGAGAGAGAGAGAGAGAGAGAGAGAGAGAGAGAGAGAGAGAGAGAGAGAGAGAGAGAGAGAGAGAGAGAGAGAGAGAGAGAGAGAGAGATAGAGATAGAGATAGAGATAGAGAGATAGAGAGATAGAGAGATAGAGATAGATAGAGATAGATAGAGATAGATAGAGATAGATAGAGATAGATAGATAGATAGAGATATAGAGAGATAGAGAGATAGATAGATAGATAGACAGATAGACAGACAGACAGACAGACAGACAGACAGACAGACAGACAGACAGACAGACAGACAGACAGACAGACAGACAGACAGAGGGAGGTTATTATTTAATATATATTAAGCAATATAATAATTATAAATATTAAACCAATAGAGAAATCATTTTGAAAATGTGTGACAGTTGGAGCAGAAGGGAGGGAGGGGGGGGGGCCGTACCAGGTGGTGATGACGTCACACACTACTACTACTGCTAGGCTTACTGGGGCCGTGGGGGGCGGGGGCGGGGGCGGGGGTCGTGAGGAAGGTGGTGGTGGTGGTGGTGCTTGTTCCTTCCTGCCTTAGCTGACATATATATACATTTGGAGATGTATGTATGTATGTATGTATGTATGTATGTAGCCCAATCCTTGGTGTATGTATGTAGTGGTGTAAAGAAAGAGTGGAGTGAGTGAGGTAACTGTTGTGGGATGGAGGAGGAGGAGGAGGAGGAGGCATGGCTGGCGGCGCAGTTAGTATGGTGGGATTGTGGGGTGTCGCTGGGTGTAATAATTCGAGTGTAATTTGTGGAGATAGGTTATATAGTTGGAGTTGTTGGCTTTATATAGTAGAGGGGACCCAGGCCTTATGCACAATGTGTGGGTTGTTATGTAGTGGTTGGGCGTAGTGTAGAGAGTGGGCGGGGGTTGGTGGGTGGGAGTGGTTGTGGTTTTTGATTGTGCATTTGATGGTGGGCGTGTTTGTGGGGAAGGTGGGCGGGGCTGGGAGAAATGGGCGGGTAAAGGTGGCGAAAAATGTCGGGTGGTGGAGTCTGGGGGTGGGAATATTCTCGTTTTCTGTTGGTGAGTCTTCCCACATTGTGGCTGACTAGATGGACGCTCAATCTCTCTCTCCTGAGTCATTATCTCGTTGCTCCTACTTCAACAGTGCCTCTTTACCTTCTCCAAGTGTGACACGCACCTACCTACACACGTGCACCTTACGTTGAGCAGGTGTGGGGAGCGTAATAAGAGCGTGAATGGACGGTACATGTGTATAACTGCAGGCGGCGGAGGGAGCCGGCCCTCGCCTCAACTGTGTGTGCGGTGTTGCCACAGTGGACGGCTCATCTTCGTCCATTTACACTCCCAACCCTTTATTAACCCACAGTGACACTAGATGCAACAATACTGTGTCACTAGCGACACTTTTCCCCGACACACTGTGGCCATAAAACACCCGCCAACACCCGCAACACTTCCCACTGGCCAGCAACGTGGCAACAAGATCAACAGCTGATCATCGCCGCCGCCGCCGCCGCCGCCCGCCGCCTCGCTCTCCTCCTGACTCCTTATCTCGTTCCTGCTAACTCAAAAGAGGCTCTTTACCTTCTCCACGTGTGACACACACCTACCTACACACGTGCACCTCACCTTGAGCAGGCGTGGGGAGCGTAATAAGAGCGAGAATGGTGGTGAGAGAGGTAGAAATGTGTTTAACTCGAGGGCGGAGGGAGGGAGGGTCGAGGTAGCCAGCCAGCCAGCCAGCCAGCTGAGCTCTCACCTCACCTCACCTCACCTCACCTCTCCTGGCGGTGGTGCCACAGTGGACGGCTGCTGATCCTCGACCATTGACACTGCTGCCAACCCTTTATTAACCCTCAGTGACACTCCAGGCAACAACAACACTGTGTCTGGCACTAGCGGAGACACTTTTCACCCACACACTCTGGCCATAAAACACCTGCCAACACCTGCAACACCTCCCACTGGGTACCAACGTGGCACCAGCAAACATTACCTCACCACCTTCCTCTCTCTCTCTCTAAACTAACTAACTAGCTTAATACTCTATCATAAATGTCGCTTCTCACCAACGTTTGCCCTCACGAATTTGGCCTCTCACAAACGTTTGCACTCACGAAATTTCCTTCACACGAACGTTTGCACTCACGAAATGTCCTTCACACGAACGTTTGCACTCACGAAATGTCTTTCACACGAACGTTTGCACTCACGAAATTTCTTTCACACGAACATTTGCACTCACGAAATTTCCTTCACACGAACGTTTGCACTCACGAAAGTTCCTTCACACGAAATTTTGCACTCACGAAATTTCCTTCACACGAAATTTTGCACTCACGAAATTTCTTTCACACGAACTTTTGCACTCACGAAATTTCCTTCACACGAACGTTTGCACTCACGAAATTTCCTTCACACGAACGTTTGCACTCACGAAATATGCTGTCACGACCGTCTGGGGTCACGAAATTCGTGTCTCAGGAAATTTGATGTCACGAACGTTTGGGGTCACGAAATTTGCTGTCACGAACGTCTGGGGTCACGAAATTCGTGTCTTTGGTCAAGAAATTCGTGTCTGGGGTCACGAAATTCGTGTATGGGGTCAAGAAATTTGTGTCTGATGTCACGAAATTCGTGTCTGTCACGAAATTCGTGTCTGGGGTCAAGAAATTCGTGTCTGTGGTCAAGAAAATCGTGTCTGGGGTCACGAAATTTGCTGTCACGAACGTTGGGGTCACGAAATTCGTGTCTGGGGTCACGAAATTCGTGTCTGGGGTCACGAAATTCGTGTCGTTTCGTGAAACGTTTTGGCTCAAGAAATTTGAATTCGAGAGAGAGAGAGAGAGAGAGAGAGAGAGAGAGAGAGAGAGAGAGAGAGAGAGAGAGAGAGAGAGAGAGAGAGACAGACAGACAGACAGACAGACAGACAGACAGACAGACAGACAGACAGACAGACAGACAGACAGACAGACAGACAGAGGGAGGGAGGGAGGTTATTATTTAATATATATTAAGCAATATAATAATTATAAATATTAAACCAATAGAGAAATCATTTTGAAAATGTGTGACAGTTGGAGCAGAAGGGAGGGAAGGGGGGGGGGCCGTACCAGGCGGTGATGACGTCACACACTACTACTACTGCTAGGCTTACTGGGGCCGTGGGGGGGCCGTGAGGAAGGTGTTCCTGCCTTAGCTGACATATATATACATTTGGAGATGTATGTATGTATGTATGTAGTGGTGTAAAGAAAGAGTGGAGTGAGTGAGGTAACTGTTGTGGGATGGAGGAGGGTATGGTGGGAGTGGGGGGGGGGGAGGGGGGAGGGTTGTGGGGTGTCGCTGGGTGTAATAATTTGAGTTTAATTTGCGGAGATAGGTTATGTAGATGGGGTTGTTGGCTTTATATAGTAGAGGGGAGGGAGGCCTTATGCACAATGTGTGGGTTGTTATGTGGTGGTGGGGCGTAGTGTAGAGAGTGGGCGGAGGTTGGTGGGTGGGAGTGGGTGGTGTTTTTGATTGTGCATTTGATGGTGGGCGTGTTTGTGGGGAAGGTGGGCGGGGCTGGGAGAAATGTGTGGGTAAAGGTGGCGAAAAATGTCGGGTGGTGGAGTCTAGGGTGGGAATATTCTCGTTTTCTGTTGGTGAGTCTTCCCACATTGTGGCTGACTAGATGGACCCTCAATCTCTCTCTCCTGACTCGTTATCTCGTTGCTCCTACTTCAACAGTGCCTCTTTACCTTCTCCAAGTGTGACACACACCTACCTACACACCTGCACCTTACGTTGAGCAGGTGTGGGGAGCGTAATAAGAGCGAGAATGGTGGGTAGAGAGGTATAAATGTGTGTAACTGCAGGCGGCTGAGGGGCTGAGGGACGGCGGGAGGTAGCCAGGCGCGCTCACCTCAACTGTGTGTGCGGTGTTGCCACAGTGGACGGCTCATCTTCGTCCATGTACACTACCAACCCTTTATTAACCCTCAGTGACACTAGATGCAACAACACTGTGTCACTAGCGGAGACACTTTTCCCCGACACACTGTGGCCATAAAACACCCGCCAACACCCGCAACACTTCCCACTGGCCAGCAACGTGGCAACAAGATCAACAGCTGATCATCGCCGCCGCCTCGCTC